>NW_026897902.1:0-39808 GCF_033153095.1 Gastrolobium bilobum | reverse complement strand
GCGGTTATTGTATCTCTCCTGGTAATCATATGTGCTGCTTATGGACTCAGGTTTGTTTGTTTATGTAAATTATTCAGGTTTAATATTTTTGCGGTTATTGTATGGTAATATATGTGGACTATTTGTTGCAGGTTTAACAGTTATGATGTGTACACACATTTGCAGGTACCGGCATCGTCTGGACATTATGCGCAGACGTGAGTTTTGTAGACCATACCTGGGTTTCGAAGGTAATCCACCACCTTCTGACACCGTCCGCAGATGGATCTCTGTCTGTCCACTTATTTGTTACGAGTTCGAGTTCTACGGCAGTTTGGATTTCAGCAGCCTGTTCCACATGCTCTGATTAGTTGTCTTGACCTGTTGACGATTAGGATTACTGGTAAGACAGACGTAGATTGGAGGGAGAGACATGGATTCTTTATCGTGACCCGTCGATGGATGACCCGCAGGGCTGCGATTGCGACGCACGTGGTATGTTGTAATACTATTGACTGTTGTGGTTTTATAAACTTGTTTCACAGTCACTAACAAGTTAATTCATGTATGTACTACAGGCTGATCGCGCGGAGACGGTGGTCCATATGGCTTCGCCAGAGGGTCGGGTATCGTTCTCTATGGATCAGATTTATCACGAGGCACTCAGGGTAGTTGCCGCGTGTGATGATATGACCAGATTGACAGATCCTAGTGATCCCGCAGCCCCACCGGTGGTACGTAATACACAGGACCCTTCGCCTGTCCAGCGTCGTACTCGACGTTCGCGTATCGAGGGTTTGCGTAACATGTTCTCTAAACCAGCATCAAAGTCCAAGCGCGATGTTGTATATCCTACACATAGCACACACAAAAACATTACTATCAGTGGTCCATTATACGAATCAGACAAATTGAAAACATACCTAACTTCTTCAACTGCTTCTTCAACATGACATTCTTGAACTTGTGATTGAAATTACTGGCCACGTGGCGAAGGAAATACACATGATATGCCTGTGGTGGAGACCATCCTAGATCAGCATTGTTGACTGCAGACAAGATTCCCGCATGCCGATTAGAAATCAGACAGATCACGTGTTCTTGCGTAACATGTATTCGAATAAGTGCTAAGAACCACGACCAGTTGTCAGTATTCTCCGAAGACACGATAGCGAATGCAATTGGAAGAATGTAATTGTTGCCATCAACTGCTGTAACAATCCTTAGGGTCCCACGATATTTGCCATATAGATGGGTTCCATCCATCAGGATGATTGGCTTGCAATAATTAAATGCTTCACAACACTGTTTAAATGTCCAAAACACCCTTCTGAAAACCTTGTGAGCTTGGTCTAGGCAACCATCAATGAAATGGTCATGCAAATCCAGCTTATATGCGGATCCAGGAGAAAAACGCAACATGTAATCCAGCCACCTAGGTAAGAACGCATACGACTCGTCCCAGTCACCAAATACTTTCACAATAGCCTTTTGCTTTGCCTTCCATGCCTTCCTATACGATATATGGAATCCAAGGCTAGTAGCGATCCTTTCTTGGATAAGCCCAATTTTGGCACTGGGCTCCTCTCTTATCATTTCTGTTTATGTGGTCAAACAACACTGTATTAGTCAACAAGAGACAAAGTTTTTATAAATTTAATAGCAATAACTGTACGCACCTAAGATCAATGAACAAATGAGATTTGAGTCCAACTGCTTGTGATCTTGGGTAAGAGACTAACTAACACGTGTGTTCGTTGTTCCATATGCCTATCACCCATTCGCTGCCACCTTTTTTTTGGTATGCTCTCATCCTCATTGGACAACCCGCGTTATGATTTTGACAAACCATAATCAACCTTTTCGTATCACTTTTCAAAACGACTGTTGTACGATGATTTGCCATACAATATTGTTTAATTGTCATCTGTACATCTTGCTTAGTGTCAAACAATTGGTCCTTATATAGCTCGTCGCCGATCTGCCAGTTAGGTATTTGTGCTCCATTCATATCATCCAATTCTTGATCTGAATATTCCCAATTAACATTCGTGAAATGGCTAATTCCAGACCAAAATGGTACATTATCATTTCCTGCATAATAACATATCCAAAACCCCAATATTAATGTCATTTTATTTTGATATTAGATATTGTATTATAAAGCATTAATCCTTACGTACCTGCAACAGGAGGATCTTGCATTCCGACAATGCCTAGCGATGGAATTGGTTGTTCAACTGCAGTAGACGGACAATAATCAAAATCACCATCGACATCTGTATCCGATGACTCGCTATCTGGAACAAGACCTTCATCACGCTCCTCCTCGAAAATATCTGTACGCCAAGATGGATCGTACATGTCGTTGGCTGGAACCGCTTCATAAAAAATTTCTTGAGTTGGTGGTGCAAGCGTTGGGGACGCGACCTCAACTTCCGGATTAACCACTGGCACCATGTTTATGTCGATGATGTCAGTGCATGGATTGCTCGGTTGACTGCTGGATTGTCCACCGTAGTTGACTTCTGCATACAATTCAATAAATCTTGACTCGCCGTGTTCAAAAGTGCTTGCATCTACTACTAATGTTACATCTTCATCGTCGACAATTTCCACACCAACCCATTGCACGGGGTTACCTGAGGCACATCTAGCGGTCAACCGAGGAAGAGTTTGACCACGTTGTAATCTAAACTTCTTGTATATTAACTTCTTCAGCTCGTGAAGATTGCATCTTGGGCTCATGCGAAATATTTTTGCATCACCTTCAAACACTTGCCCGTTTGGACCAAAGTATTTTCTCCCATTATAATAAACAGTAGCTATTAAATCATTCCTACCCTCACTCATCCTACAAAAATAGAAAAAAAATAAGATTCAACAACAACACAAAAGTAGTAAACCTTAACATAAAAGGAAAATTTTCGTAGTGGTGGTTCACACCCGAAATGGACTTATTTATAGCTCTTAATTCGCTATGGAGGGTAGCAAATTAATGCTCATAATTCGCTATGCCCCCTAGCGAATTAGTGGGGAGATGACACTTGGCAGATATAACATATTTCGCTATGACTCATACCAAAAATAGCCACATAATTCGCTATGTTGTACAGCGAATTATGTGGGGAAGTGACACGTGGCCTGACTTTGAGTTGACATGATCTGACCCTTCTGATACATAATTCGCTACACAGGGTAGCGAATTATGTGTCCAACAGGGATGTGACACGTGTCCAAAAGGTAACTGACCAAGCTGACCTTTTGACCACGTATTTCGCTACACTGTGTAGCGAAATACGTGGACCAGTGAGGAGGTGACACATCAGCAGGCCTAATTCGATACAATGTGTAGCGAATTAGCCTGCGTGGCAGTTTGAGAATTTTTACTATGCACGTGGCATTCTGGTAAATTTTATGATGAACAGTGGCAAAATGGTCACTGTTCCAACTCATTAAGGCTTAGGTTGACAATGTCAACAAGAGACACTTGTCTTAGTACTCTTAAGCCCTTTTTATTAATTCTTTTTAGTCTAGCGATGACTTAATATATATACATGTGATTAACTCATATAAACTTCATGAAATACATTTAACTGATAATTCTCTAGGTTCTAGGTAATTTTGTTTGATTGTATTTTTACCATAAAATTTATTGTAAATGCACTTTTATCTGAAAAGTGATTTATTCTCATAATCTGTTTTCTTATCTGTCTTCTCTTTGTTAATTATGGACAATTCTTATTTTCTCATTATATAGGTTTGGGTTATTATAGGAAGAGATTAACGTAATACATCAATCTCTTATCAGGCCTAATCTCATCCCCTAGACCTGATTAAATTATACATCATTTTAATGTATTAACGGATTCTGTTGTAATCTCAACTTCTTGTATATTAACTTCTTCAGCTCGTGAAGATTGCATCTTGGGCTCATGCGAAACATTTTTGCATCACCTTCAAACACTTGCCCGTTTGGACCAAAGTATTTTCTCCCATTATAATAAACAGTAGCTATTAAATCATTCCTACCCTCACTCATCCTACAAAAATAGAAAAAAAATAAGATTCAACAACAACACAAAAGTAGTAAACCTTAACATAAAAGGAAAATTTTCGTAGTGGTGGTTCACACCCGAAATGGACTTATTTATAGCTCTTAATTCGCTATGGGGGGTAGCAAATTAATGCTCATAATTCGCTATGCCCCCTAGCGAATTAGTGGGGAGATGACACTTGGCAGATATAACATATTTTGCTATGACTCATACCAAAAATAGCCACATAATTCGCTATGTAGTACAGCGAATTATGTGGGGAAGTGACACGTGGCCTGACTTTGAGTTGACATGATCTGACCCTTCTGATACATAATTCGCTACACAGGGTAGCGAATTATGTGTCCAACAGGGATGTGACACGTGTCCAAAAGGTAACTGACCAAGCTGACCTTTTGACCACGTATTTCGCTACACTGTGTAGCGAAATACGTGGACCAGTGAGGAGGTGACACATCAGCAGGCCTAATTCGATACAATGTGTAGCGAATTAGCCTGCGTGGCAGTTTGAGAATTTTTACTATGCACGTGGCATTCTGGTAAATTTTATGATGAACAGTGGCAAAATGGTCACTGTTCCAACTCATTAAGGCTTAGGTTGACAATGTCAACAAGAGACACTTGTCTTAGTACTCTTAAGCCCTTTTTATTAATTCTTTTTAGTCTAGCGATGACTTAATATATATACATGTGATTAACTCATATAAACTTCATGAAATACATTTAACTGATAATTCTCTAGGTTCTAGGTAATTTTGTTTGATTGTATTTTTACCATAAAATTTATTGTAAATGCACTTTTATCTGAAAAGTGATTTATTCTCATAATCTGTTTTCTTATCTGTCTTCTCTTTGTTAATTATGGACAATTCTTATTTTCTCATTATATAGGTTTGGGTTATTATAGGAAGAGATTAACGTAATACATCAATCTCTTATCAGGCCTAATCTCATCCCCTAGACCTGATTAAATTATACATCATTTTAATGTATTAACGGATTCTGCTGTATAAGTTTATACTATATGATGGTCACACTAAATAACTAAAAATATCATAACGTATAGCATAAGCTTATACTATCAGGCCTTGTACATCATTCCATACATGCCCTAAGAGTTAGGTAATGTTAATTTTTTTTTTTTTTGTGGAATGGTAAGGTTAATCTATTAATAGTATTGAGGAAAATAATTTTCACAAATAATTTTTTAATTTAATAGCTTAGATAAATTATCTAAAATGTAAACAAAATTAAATAATATAAATTAGAGGATAAAAGTGTGATTTCAGTATTTAATTTCATATAATGCTTTTTGCTTAAAATAATTTTATAACTAAATTAAAAATTAAAAAATTATTAATGTTATGAAACACAAGTCAAGGTAATTAAAAAAACCTCACCCTATATATATATATATATATATATATATATATATATATATATATATATATATATATATATCAAATGTAATAATTTTTTAATTATATATTTATAAACATTATATAAATTGTCGCTATTAAAGTTTGATCGCATGATAAATCTAAATGTATGATTATCAGTTTTATTTATTTATTTTTATTTAAATTTGACTTTTTTTGTTATTTTATTAAAAATTTATTATTTAATCTAATAAAATTAAATAAAAAATCTATTAAAATATTCATTTTAAGCAAGATTTATATTATTATATTAATTTATATGTTTATAAAAATTGGAAAATACCTTAAAATAATAGTTCTGATATAAATAAATTTTAAATATATTATCAATGCAAGTATAAAAATTAAATTCAGTAAGTATTATTTAAATAATTTAAGTAAAACTTAAAATAATAAAATTGAAAGAAAATAAAATTTATAAAGTTTAGTTTAAAAAATTTCTCAATACAAACACTTTTCCCCAAATTAATGTACTAATAAAAGATATATTTTTTAACTCATTAAATATTATTGCACTTTCTTGTGAAAAAATTAGAAAAAAAATTAGAAAAATTAAAATGTCAGAAAATACTTAGAAAATTGGGAAATATATAAAATAAAAAACAATAAATGATAATAAAATAAAATATTAACTTAAAAGAGCTAAAAAAAATAAAAACTAGAAAAAATACCATGTGACAATTTTAGTGAAGTAATTTTTGTATTACAGATAGATTCTCAAAGTTGCAAACTGCATACTAATACAAACCAAAACAATTCCGAGATAGAAAATACAAATGGTACTCAGATATCACGTAGCTTTATTCAGCTTTGTTCAAAATTCAATTATAATCAACAATTATTAAATTTATTTACCTTCAATGAAAATTTTCAATTCGAGTATTGATAATGAAAAAAAAAAAAACAGCTTTGGAGAAAATGATACTCAAATCAAACGAATTAAATATTTGATGAATCGGTCGAAAAAAAAATGGGATTACTAAATAGATAAAGCGACGAATTACAACATATTCAATTTGAGAACACACACACACCACTTCGTAGTTTGTTTGTTTGTTTGTTTTTTTCGGTTCAACCGCTTCATAGTTCATACGCCCAAATAAATACCAGAACGAGAAACGAAGGCCCATCGTTATTAGAATTGAAAATCTTAAGATGAGTCATTTCTGTTAAAAAGACAAACTCCATCTCAACATCAAAAAACATAATTCCAGAAATATCTGGTCAGCCAACCCAAAATGGATTTCATCTTGGAACAATTATTACACGGTAGAAGGTACGATTGAAAAAAAAAAAAATGTTGCACCAGCAATTTCAAAAGAACCCACCGATATTATCTTAATTTCGCCATTGTTGAATATGATACAGATTGGTCTTCTGCAATTAACCTTCAAGAGCTGAAGCTCCAGAGATAATCTCAATCAATTCAGTGGTGATTGACGCTTGACGAGTTCTGTCGCAAAATTTGAACAAGAGACCAGTCAGTCTTCCAACAAAGTATATAAAACTAATTGACTGAGACACTAATGCAATTGTATATAGGATCGATAGACCTCGTGGTTGAATGTGTGTAACACATGCAAAATGTACGAGAGAGACAGAAAGAGACCTGTTATAAGTGAGGGTGAGACGATCAAGCATGTCCCCAGCATTCCTGCTAGAGCTGTCCATGGCAGACATCCTTGCTCCTTGCTCACTGCAAGCATTCTCCAACACAGCATTGAACATGACCTATATCACATCAAAGTAGCGTATAAACAAAAAATAAATGTATAATCTGAAAGAAAGACGTAACTTTGAAACAGTAAAAGATTTTATTTAAAACAGAGTGGTTCCAGCACATTATTTCTAAATCAAAAACAGTTAAAAAGAAAAGTATACAAGCCTAGAATGGGAGAGTACAAGTACAACCAGGAATAAAGCCTCAATCAGCACAACATTTCAGGTTGATGTAGTACAAGAAGCCTCATACATAATCGAACTGATTGGAATCCTCCATTTAAAGTTTCCAAATCAAAAAGCATTGAAGAGTAAAAGGATACCAAAAGATAAAGGAAAACATGTGTAGCAATTTAACTGCTCAACAAAGATATGGAAAGTTCTTCTAAATGCTTTTTCTAATAGGATCAACTCCTAGTATTCATCAACAGTTTGAAAATAAATAAATAAAATCCAGAGACTGACAATAACAAAGTCGTAAAGTTCTGAATTCCCAAGAAATTTACAGTGGCAGACGCCCACCATCATGTTGCTGCCAGTTGTAAAGTTATAACCAAGCATTCATGATGCAGCTCAGTATAATATAGGGGACAAGAAACATTTTTTAACATGACATTACATCCCAGATCAAAAGACTCAATATTTTCTATTTGTAAGATATAATTTCAAAATCACATTATGTACCACTTCATACTTTGAGATGCATTTGATGAGGATATGACACTATATGGCACGAGGTGAAAAATCAATTGAGAAATATCTGACTACACTCTCTCCATCCCTTGATGCTCCCTCTCCTCTCTACCACCCTCTCTTCTTCCTCATAACAAAGGTCATAACGAATCACAAATTTGCAATTGCTAAAGATATATTTTTGAAACCACAAGGGAGCACATCCTTGAATGATTATGAGAAAAAACCATTCTGAATGTGTCTGTGTGTGATATTCAAACTCCTATAATGTTCTCAGCAGTATTTGTGTGCCATCTATGAATTCATAGAATCATCTGAGATTCTGATTACAAAGCCAAAGTGAACTTTTCCTATGTCACAATTGGAAACCCTACAGTTTGAAAGATTAAAACAAAACCACTAGAAAAGAGCAGGCCAATAAGGAGAGGGAAGGGGTGCGAAAAGTTCAAAACCTTACATATTCTGCTGCAAATCATAAAGCTTATGAGATAAAGCAAATAAAATTATTAACACAACGAGAAGAATGTTCCAAAAGCAAAACTTTAAACAGAAAATTTAGGAAACGTTTTTTTATTAATTTGATTGACCAGCAATATGTAAGGTGATTAGATTAATTTCAATTAGTATTAGTAAAATAAAGTACAAAAGCAGCCAGCAGCAAAGTTAGCGTGTTTGGATTAGAGTGTTTTCCCAAAGATGCAATTTAGTTTGTCAGAAAGTAAATTCTGAAAATTGTACTCACACAAGAAAACTGGAACTCAGCCAGATTCTGAAGAACTTCTGATTTTGTCTCGCCACCTTCAATCTCATAGGAATCTAGTTCCCCAAGCCTTCCTCCAGATTCAGCCTCTCTCTCAACAATCTACATGAAAATTGCATCACTTCGCAGCATTGGAACAAGCAAAAGGCATAAAATCAAAGCCTCGCATTGCAAAATAAACAAGTCCCTTCAGGCCTTTCTACATATAAAGAAACACACAACCTAGAACCTTGCTAAGACTTGACATAAGGACTAAATGGACAATTTGGATATCATAAACATTATAAAACATTTAATACATGGAAGTACCTCTGGAGATAGAATAGTTGACACTGTTGGCATAAATTGTACTACGGAATGAAATTTGTTGAAAACAATCCTTAGTGCATCATACTCCACATTCTTTAGAATGTCATCAGCCAGGACAGACACCTGAAAAATATAACAATTAGAATGAAACAATGGGGACATAATTAGTGCAAGATAGTGTAAATTTATCATATTTAAAATATATCTATGTTAGAAGCAATTTTGATTTGCAATAATAAAAATCCACATAAAGTTTCAATCTTCAAGAACAAACCAGCCTGATCCCACCGGATCATGTTGGCTACATTGATCAATCACCACATTGGGCTCAATCAGAAAACAATCGTTTCCATAAAACCATAAAGAGCAAGATCACAATTTCAATCTCTCTTTCAACAAAATCAAATTTTAGGACAATCAGAGAACTTAATTCCATTAAAAATGCAAAAATAAAATTTCAAGTATCAAAAGCACGCTAAAAGTTTACATCTACATGATATTTTGTTACTGTTGTACATTTCAACCTCTTTATTTTCAATTGCTTAATTCCTTTTTCCCCAAAAATATTGCCAATGAAAATGTCAAACTATCATTCCTTGTAATCTTGGCTTTTCTACTATGATTACTTATGAACTAAATCAATTCAAAGTAAGTTCAATGTTCAGACCTCAGGGTCAATTAAAAGAAAAGGCAGGCTCTTGGAAACAAAACGTACAGGCACATATGTAATTGTGTAAGACCATCAACCATTGGGTGGCAGAAAGAAAAAAAATACTAACCTGAGTATAATTCAGAGGATTTTTCTGCAACTCAGTTATGCTGACCTCAATGTCTTTCTTTGAGTCACGGATCAATTGAGCCTTAGCCTTCTCTCCCAATATAACATACTTTGTCTCTTTATCAGGCCCTATAGTAGTAAATATGTATAATTAGAACCAAGTAAAATATCTTTGTACCTTGAATCAGCAGAAAAAGCATGAAACCCTAACCGCAATTAAAAACTGGATAATTATTAAAACAATTAAGTACACATTAGAAAAATTATAAAGCTTCCTAACTAAAATCTTAATTATAGTAGTTCATTCATATATTAATAACAAATATTACTGTATTGCTAAACATCTAGGCCTTTTAAACATTTTTGTTGGTTAGCTATTTTACTTTTTGAACATTCGCTCAAATGTCTCTCATTTGGAATTAATACTGATTTTATAACTTGTTATGAGGATTTTAGACTTAATACATGTTATATTCAAATGCCTCACGGCATAAACAGTATAAATGTGTTATCTACTCATTTTATGCTAACTATCTAGGTAAATGATACTTCGGGAGCATACATAAATAGGACCTTCAACCCTTGCGATCTCAATTGCGCAAGAATCTAGAGACCATTTCATTGGAACTTATTGTCATTGACAAAAACACATTAAGATATACTACACAGGTGTAAATGGGCTGGGCTAATCTGGTCTTTGGCTTAAATAGGCCAGAGGCCTGTGTAAAATAGTAAAATACTTTAGGCATGGCCTGGTCTGTTAGCCTTGTATAGGCCCAAATTATAGGCCTGGTCTAGCCTATATTTTAAAAAACAAAAGTCTTGACGTAGGCCTATTACTTGTTTAAGCCTATTAGACATTCAATAATTAAAAAAATAATTACAATAATATTATTTTATTATTCAAAATCTTTAAAATAATAATTTTATTTATTTTAAATAAAATAAATAATATGATATAAGCTGATCTGTAGGCTTATAGACCCAGCATGTAAAAGAAAATCTATGGCCTGTTTTCTAAATAGGCTTTTTTAAAGTCTGAGCCTTGTTATTTAACTACTACTTATAGGCCGAGCCTGACCTTATATAGGCTGGGCCGTAGGACCCTATTAGGCCGTCTGGCCCATTTACACCCCTAAGTCTACTTTTCAAAAGAGTTCTATAGGTTGACAATAACATAACTCCATCATTTGGGTGAAAGGATCCTAAACATCCAGTGTTTCATGGATCACTAAAGTTGAAACTCAAATAGCAAAATGATTTTGCTTCATCAGATCACAAAGTTTCTCTGATCCTAAGTTAACCACTTCATGGAACCATAATCATTCAGAGATTTCGGCTATAAAATCATTCAATATTACAAATTTACAGTATCAAACATTTCATTTTTATTATTTTTAAAAACAATTTAGACAAAAAAAAGAAAGATTTTAACAATGCAATCATCACAAAATACGCAAATAAAAAGTGCAAAAATTACCAGAATTCAACTTGTGCAGGACCCTGCTTATCTTGACGGACGTGGAATTGATTCCACCACAAAGACCTTTGTCCGAAGAAATCGTAACGACGACATTCTTCTTTACATCAACACCTAAGCATAGAAATATACAGAAACAGAATGCATAAGGTCAGGGCATACTTAAGATCGCAATTTAAAAGTAACAAAAAAGCATCAAATATAAAAACAACATACTGGGAGCGTCGCCAAGAAGAGCAGTAAATGGCTGCCACAAGCCACGCGACTTTTCAGCTCTAGTTTGAACAGCTCGCAGCTTTGAAGCAGCAACCATTTTCATTGCCTTGGTAATTTTCTGAATATTCTTCACACTCTTCATCCGGTTCCTCACTGCATCATTATCAAAATAAATCCACAAAGAACCAATTTTATTTTGCAGCTAACCACAAATCTAATTCAATAAATAATTAAATTAATAACACTTATCCTGGAACAAAATTAAGAAAATCAAATAGAAGAAGAAAATTGATCCTACCTATTTGAGTTGAAATAGAACGCACTCCATCGGGGGCTTGGTCTCTGCCAAACAAGTAAAATTAGTTTATTTAGATCTAGTTATTCCATTAGAGGGAAAATGAAGCAAACCAAACAGTGGATTTGAGATTTGAGATTTGAGAAATTGAGAATTGAGAATTGAGAAATGAGAGAGAAAGAGAAGAGAAACTGACTGAGAGATGAGAGTGGATCGAATGGGGATGAGAGGGGACATAGCCAAACGCTTCCCTTCGCGTCGCAGAGCAGCAGCCATCGCCATCGCTACACTGATTGATTCCTTGCTTGATCGCACTTTGCGAAACCCTAGCTTTTTTGTTATTCCCGAACTGAACACTGTCCTTTCTTCTCACTCTTCAAACACGTCTTGGTCGAGGTCTCACAAAGAAGGGGTAAGTAAATAACAAAGTAGTGGCGCTGTAAATTAGTAATTAACATAGCAATAATGATAATAATAACTTTTTTGTGTCCTTTTTTTTAACGGTTTTATATAAATCATGAAGAATGGTATTGATTATTCTTGTAATTATTTTTTAGTTATGTATTTTTGCGAATATATAATTAAAAAAATAATTTAATATTATAATTATATATATTTTAGAGTATATAATTAAAGATTTAGTGTTTGTCATTTTAAATGACATAAGTTATGTCATTTTAAGAGAGAGATAGACACAAAAAAATAGAAATCATGGGAGAGAGTAAGTGGGTAGTTTTTTTTAAATTTAAAATTTAAATAAATTTTTTTTCTGTGTCTGTCTCTTTATTAAAAGGACAGAGTGTTATGTCATTTAAAATGACAAACACTTTTCCCTATAATTAAAAATAAAATGCACCGCTTACCAAAAAAAAAATAATAAAATAAAATGCACCTCTTTTTTAAATCTTGGATTTTATTTTAGGGTAAAAGATTTCTCCGTCAATGGAGATAAGTTATCTTTGATGAGCCCAAAACGATGTCGTTTTGGGACAGAAATCAAGGTATTTTTGTAATTCTAATATATTGTAAAGTTATATTAGTCTTTATTATTATAATTTTTTAATATTAGTCTTTACTATAAAAATAGAGAAAATAGTACTCTACCGGTGAGTGCTTAAGAGCTCATAAGAGCGTTAAAGAGTGTTCAGGCAAGGAAAATTGGTGAAATTTGTGGTGGAGAGCACTCAAGCGCGCTGTGTGCGTGTTGGAGTGTGCTACGAAGGTTGCCATGGGAAAGTTCCCTGGCGTAAGGCGCTTAAGCGCGCTCATCGAAATGAAAATACCTATGAGTTGAGCGCTCAAGCGCGCTAATGCACGCTTTAGTGCGCAGATGGACATGTGCGTGTTAAAATGTTCTGCCTGAGGGCGCTCAAGCGCCCTAGAGCGCGTTGAAGTGCACTCTGCGAAGTGAAATTACGGACGCAACTACCCCTATGAATAAAAATAAATGTACCACTTGTTGGTGCTTGTGGACCTTCCCATTTGGGTCTATGAAGGAAGATTATGGTGTTAAGCAATATTTTAATTATTCTGCATTGGTTTAGAGTTGCAATCACGGTAATGGAATTGTTTTAATAAGTTATGAGTTTTAAAAAGGAAAAAGTATTATCGTATTCTTAAATGAACTACTGTGATTGTAACTGCGCATAATATCATAAGTAATGATAATATTACCGGTACGTAACGGAGTGTTACAGTTTTTTTTTTAAAGTCCAAATCTCATTCAATTTGGAGCTCTGTAGCTCGAGATATCACAATTTTACAAAACTAGATTCGTTGTTGTTCATCTACTCGGGTAGACAAGGGATCTACCTGGGTAAATTGCTGAAGAACACTCTACCCGAGGAAGGGTCGAGGTTTACTCGGATAGATCATCAACATAACCCAGATTTTGACCAGAAACCACATTTTTCACGAACTAAACCAACAAGTTACCATTTTAAACGTTCACAGAGGTTCAAGCTACCATTTTTATGTATGTTCTTACTAGTAGTCACCTAGGTTATTTCGTTTTCTTATTATACATGTCCAAGACTCCATCATTTCATAGAAATCCAATGAGAAAGGATAAGGCATATACCAAAAGCTTCCAAAACAGAGAAACGAAGTGATCTTTGAGTCTAGCCCACTCTCCACCTATGTCCAGCAAGAAGCACGAATTCTAGCTTCCCAAGCTTGGTCATTTCTCCATAAAGATAGTTCCTTGGTGCTCCTTGTAGCATCCCCATTTGTAACCGGTGAGTTATCATATATATGGTTCAAACGCAACATAATTAAATGCTTAAGCGGAAGACTTACGTAAAAATAATTTAATAGACGTCACAAAATGAGGAGTAACTTCTTTTCTTTCTAAACATGCATTGCCTACTTCTACATAATGCTTTACTAATTTATTTCATAAAATAAAAACTTGTACAATCCCATAATTATACAAATCACTTACTAACTATAAAATTATCCTATTAACCATCTTAATCAATTTAATTTCTTAAATCACATACTAATCTATTTACAAAAATATCGGCAACATAACAGTTGTATTCCAGACTAGCCTGAGATCAGTTCCCATCAAAATACATAGCTTGAAATACAGAAAAGTCCCAGCAAACAATACAATATATGGCTCCATGCCATTAAAACATAAAAATATACATGTTCATCTACTTACTGCATATTTCGACTTCTAATACTCCTATTTACATAATTACAACATTTACATTCTATTACAGATATCAAAATAAAACTATATCTAGACATGACCACACATCATGTCATCAAAAAGAGATACTGTCATCCTCGAGTCAGATAATTAAAACAAAGATTTACATATATATGTTCATGTCAGACAAACAGTCATAAAAGCAACATATCCACTCTGAAACCACTTTCTTGCCCTTCCTGGAACCCGTTGTCTCAGAAGATGTACCTGAAATGTAAGTCCCTAGACGAGATGAGATTTCCACTATCTCAGTAAACTCAGGGTTTATAGAGAATTCTTCATCCCACAAGTTCACTTACAATCAAAATAATAAGATAATATAACATAATAAATATTATAAAACAGTTTAACATACTTATAAACTTAAACATATACAGAGACATAAATCCTTCCATGGATATTCATAAATCCTTACCAAGTGCGTAATTCCTCAAGGAAGATCTTACTGTAATATTAGCTTAATATAATTCCGTAAAATCATAAACATAACTTATTCAATATACATAATGATTAACAACATATTATAAAAGAGCACAATTAGTATATCAAAATATAAATATAATAGGCAATGAAACATAAAGTACTTAATATAATTAAACCATAAGAACTTAATAGAAATAAGTACTCATTGTTAAACGGTAACCGTGTAAAACTATAAATGTAACTTAATCAGAAGTCAAATTCTAACTAAACAACTGAACAGTTCGTACATGATGCTCAATCTTAACTTAGACATAACCTATCTGTGTAACCAAACATAACTTACAACGCGTATTTAGCCTAACCTACCGTTCTTAATCGTATTACACAACTTACCGTGCCCTGCTAAAATGTACCTACATACAATTGAACATAAATTTCATAACAGTAAAAGCTCTTACACACAACAGAATAATCTACATCGAATTTAATCGGAATACAAAAATATATTCAATCATAACAGAATATAAATATTAATTCATAACATAACATAACATAATGTAGCATACCATAACATAACATACATAACATGCCTCCGAGTAATATAGTACCCACGGAGTCACAATGTAATCTCTGAGCAACTTAGACTCACGGAGTATTAACATAATCTCCGAGTAACTTAGACTCACGGAATCTTAACATAATACCATATTTTCTTGCATTAAACATTTAATTTAATAAATAATTCTTGAATACAAGATTCAATGTACACAAATCCTTTCTATTACATTTGTAGATTATACCAATAGTAATATTCTTTCAAAATTACAGACTATATCTTAACCATACTTAACTATCACACATATTTTTTGTAAATAGAAAACATATTCGTAAATTAATCTAAGACTTACTTTATATATATAGAAAAATCACTATGTAATGTATTTAACATTTATAATTACAAATATATAGACTTATAACCCTGATCACATTGGATCATGGTGGAACAACATAGAAGGACAAACCTTCTTAAACCAAAAGCTTACCTGTACTCCTGTTCTCTTTTCCAATTTGTTTTGACACCAAGAAATATCCAAGCTCACTTGCTTCACCAAATTCACCTATTAAGAACGATATTGGCTCACTTAATTCTTAACTTACAACATACACACTAATACTAACAACCACCATAACCATGTTCCTAGTACTTGAAAAAATTGTATTATGTCAAACATACTTTAACATCTTTAATTAAAGTAATTCCCATATTAAATTTCATATTAATATGCCAATCCAAGCAATGCAAACAAGTCATAAAATTTTTCTAATTAATTCATATAAATCTTACACAATAGGTAATTAATCTCATTCATTAAATTACCCTAAGTCTCAATACTTACCATAAATCTACTTTTACTTAATTTATTCTTCTAAAATTCTGATATTTAACCATTATATTCTATATGTCACGAGCTTTACAATGATATATCATAAGCCTTATTCTGATAACTACAACTCAAGATACATCCGCTGTAAGTAATAAACTTAAAACCCAACGTCACAAGAACTGGGTCGCGGACTATTTCTTTATTCTGGAATGTTCTGCTGCTCAGTTTATTCTATAATTTTTATGAAAAATACTAGACATCTTAAGCTTTAATTTGACACAAGAATTGTCGCGTTTTGTTGAGTAACGAAGGAGTTATGAATTTTATAAGTTCAACATTATTTGCTGTCAACACAGGATAGATGTGAACAACGTTTAAACATTCTTTTTCAAAATTAAAATGTGAACTCATAAAATTCTCATATTTTAGGACAAGAAACTAGACATCATAGACTTCAGTTTGGTACCTCACACATTCCATTTGGTTAAGAAATGAGTGAGATATGATTTTTCTAGAACTGGCTATCCAATTAATAAAATTTTGACATCACCTTAATTCTACGTCTCAATGTTCTTTTTATACAAACTAATCAATATACTTCAAACTTTGATTCTTTCAAACCCCTTCGGACTTAATATACTATAATTCTCCATCATGAACCATCAAAACAACCTTACGTTTCAAAATTTAGCCATAAGGCCGATGCACCATCATAGGCAAACATATGTATCAATCTTAATTTTTCCAATCATTGAATCTTTAACCAATTAATTCCCACATACAAGCAATTTATTTTAACACCATATAATCCTTACTAACACACTTCCACTTACCTTAACATCAATGAGTGAATTGCCTTTATTCATTATTCATTAAAATCATTGAACTTACTATCATTTTCATCACTTAAACCATCCTAGTTTCATTCCAATTTTATGATTTCACTTAGACAATTTCACAAACACTTAGTGTGCATGTTTATTCCTTATATGGATGAATCATATTGGGTTCCAAACATCCTTCCATTTTCAGATATACACTTTTTATACAAAGAAATTCAATAACCAATCAACCCCAACATATACCATCATAAACCTTCATAGAAAATCATCAAAGCAACATTCTAAAACTAATTTCCAGCCATGAATTCAATCATAAAAGGAGAGGTATAATACCTTGAATCACTTCACTAAAGGCTAGAGAACACAACCCAACAAGTAGGCAAGCAAAAGCTCCCTCCAAATTCACATGGCAGCTTTGGTGCGCTGCACCAAGGAGAGAATTTCTCACAACTCTAAGCTTCTTTCAAGGTTCTAACACTTGGAATATACTCACAAGACCAAGCTCTTCAAGTTTTGCGAAGATTGCAAGACCTAAATCTAAGTGTTTGATGGAGTTCAAGTTTGCCCTTTCATCAACTATGGTTCACGATTTTAATAAGCAAGAAGAAGGAGATGGCATCGTGATTTTGAGAAAGAAGAGTCTGCCGATTTCTTTTAAGGTAGTATTTGCTAGAAGATTTATTTTGGGATTCATGGGAAAGTGTAAGGGGAAATTGGAAAATATGATGTTTGGTTCAGGTTTTTTAAAAAATACTAGGCAAATAGGATAGATAGAGAAATAACTTTTGTGTTGATTTTTGGATGAAATTCACTGTTACAGAATATCACTTGAGATGTGGTATTTTGAGATAACTGGGGAAGTGAAAAAACAGGTGCGAAGTTTTTCTCGAACATAGATTTTGCAAATTTAAATAAATTTCTCTGGTAATATTTTGGTCAACCAAACAACTTTTATTACATTTTCCTACCAAACTCACTTTCTTAGTAATTACATTTCCCTAGTATTCAAAAAAAATTTGCTCAACCAAACGTAAAGAGAGAGAGTAACTAATAGACATGTATTCCTTTTAATTGGTATTTTTATCTACTACTTATTAACTTACTCAATTCATTCATTTAAGAACTCATATAAATTTTCTTAAATTTCATAAAAAAAAAAAATTGTTGGTAAAATGTGATCTTTTTTTTGGAAATAATCCAATTGGTTCATCGCTTCGTGATTAGTTCGATTCAGGGGAGTCCAGGATTAAGACTTTAAACCCCTCTCAAAGGTGATATTGGGGAAGATCGAACACATGTTCTTACCTCCACCTGCTTAGCTCCCAAATGTGGTACTTTCATAATTTAACTTAGTCCTCATCCATAATTTAAGTTACATGAAAAACACATATGCATCTAAGATAAATATATATCTCACTAAGTTAGATTATATTTCATAATTAATTACTTTTACAAGTAATATTTCTTATTTACTTTTCTAATTATTTTCATATAAAACATCTTAACTTGTTTTCTATAAATTGATCTATACATGATCTATTTAATTTACAACCACTATAAATCTATAAATTTTCCATACTATTATTTAAAGTCTTAAAATTATAATTAGACTTCATTTGTCTAATTATTAAAAGGGTTCGCTTTTTTTGTAGTTACTGCAGATAAGTTATCTGCAGTAAGCCAAATGCGATGTCATTTTGGGGCAAAAATTATGGTGTTTTTGTAATTTTGATTTATTTCAAGGTTATTATAGTCTTTATAATTATAATTTTTTAATATTTCAATCCCAAAACAACGTCATTTTGGGAGTAAATGCAGATAACGTATCTGTAGTAACTGTAGAAATATTTTTCTATTATTAAAATAATACTAATCATTTCCTAATTAAACATATACTTAATAAATTCTTATAATTCTTATCATTAATTATTAAATGGCTTGCTTGGCATGAGAGACATTCTTATTTATATCATCATGTTTCTCACATGATTTACTTATTAATATCCATATAAAAGACTTATCTAATCCATATTTACAAAGCTTTCTTCTTAAGAGCTTATTAAATTTAATATTCATACGACATTTTAAAATCTTAAAGCTATGGGTTGTTATACTCCTAAGGGTGTGTAAATGGCTCCAACCCACCCAACAAAGAAAGAAGGCTCTCAAACTCAACCAAGGCAGAAATTAAACACTACAAGACTAGATTTTTCTCCCCCCAGATGCTTGCTTCTAAGTGTTTAGGGTAATCAAGAGGGAGAAAAGTGAGGAAATGTGAGTTCTTTAGTGACTTCCATGGAGAAAATGTGGTCTTTCTATGAGAGGAAGAAGAAGAGTGTTCTAGGTTTATAAAAATGCTCTATGTAGGTTTTATGAAGAATGAGTGGAGTGTGTAGGTCTTTAGTAATATTAGATAGTCTAATTTAGTCCACTTGGTATTAGTTCCTACAACTCTCACCTTTATCTCACTTTCAAATCTTGGAGTACTAACTCAATCTATTTTCTAGTAATATTCATTAATTTATTTTTATATTTTGGGTCATTTCGCCGATACACACTTTTAC
Source organism: Gastrolobium bilobum (assembly GCF_033153095.1). Taxonomy (NCBI): domain Eukaryota; kingdom Viridiplantae; phylum Streptophyta; class Magnoliopsida; order Fabales; family Fabaceae; genus Gastrolobium; species Gastrolobium bilobum. The sequence goes on along the minus strand of NW_026897902.1, from coordinate 20,149 downwards.
TGCGAAATACCCGGTGTTTACACTTTTCTCCCGAAAAGTAATTTAATATTAATACTTATAATTTCTCTCTAATTACCCTATTTTAATCATGGAATGCTTTCCAACATTCCTATTTAAATTATTAAATAATTTCTAAAATCACAATTGATTTCTTTTAAGTTCCTGAGTAATTTGCCTACTCGCAATTTTACCCCAAATAACACTATGTTCATAATTTTCCTGAAGCAGGGATTTAATTTCAAACAATTAAATCTATATCTAAAAATTCTCATTTAATTTCTAAAAATCATAATTTAAAGGTTTGGGTTCTTACACTGTGTGCATTCTATGTATTAACATTAATTATGACATTAAGTGCAGCTAGAATATTAATTAATTAGGGAAGAAATACAAATAAACTTTTTTCTTTTGAAAATAATTTCATTTTATACTCATTTGCGTCTACATTAACCTATAACCCTATAACATGTGGCCCACAAAAGCCAAAATGGGTAAAACATAATTTGGAGTTACAGGGCTAGCACGCTTAAGCGTGCTCCTGCACGTAAAAATTGTCCTGACTAGCATGCTTTAGCGCACTCAGCAGGTATTTTCCATCCCATTAATGCTCTTTAGCATGCTCAAGTGGGTTCTTAGTGTCTTAGAGTGTGTTTTAGTACCCACTCGAGTGAGCAGTTTCAGGTTTCCATACGGCGTTCCTTGCCAGACTTGCTCGCTCTAGCGAGCAACTATTCAAAAGGTGTGCTCTCTGACATTTCTCGCTGGACCTGCTCGCTCCAGCGAGCAGTCCTTTGTTGACTACTTTCTCGGGTCTTCCTCGCTGATGCAGCTTGCTGGAGCTCAGCAAGGGCATCTGCAACATACAACTCACCATGTAATCTTATTTGTTAATATGTTTAATGTTTATTTTTTTTTACTTATTTAGCTACCACGAGTAATTATGCAATTCCTTGAGGATTCAATTATACATCATAGTTTTTGGTATATTACCTAAGAGATATCAGATGCCATAGTTGATAATTCGTGAGAGATGCCTCACTGTGTTTGAGCTTAATACACATACAGGTCCATAAGAGACATGCACATATGGTTGTTGTATTCAGGGTCTATGAGACTATACAGTAGCTTTAGACGACTAGTAATACTTGTATATAATACATGTTCCCCTCTTTTACTAATTTTGTAGTGTATTCGAGTTCTGATTTCAAGGCTATATGATAAGACATAATACTAGCTGAGACTTGCTTTTGAATCATAATAGAGCATGATAGATGATTTTATGATTTATTGAGATTTATATATCTCACCCATTTTATGGGACTTATTTCAGGTCAAAGGAATGAAGACAACAAACTCCCATAGCTTATAAATACTTCTTTGAATTGTCTTGCTTAGTTGTTGTGCACCCAATCTTTTGGCAATATAATTAGATTAGTTGAGTTTATTTTGAACCTTTGTGGGGCAGTAAATGAAATTGTATAGTTAGGGAACTATGTGATGAAAATGTCAATTTAATGAACAACCTTGTGATCTTTTATTAGCAATATGATTGCGCAATGTATATTTTACAGAATTATATGTTTCTTCTTGGTATTAATTTGCAAGTGTTGTGTACTTCCAAATTGGGTGTGACATTTTCTAAAAGTTGTTCCAAATTAATGTGGTCAACCCCACATGTTGATTGTATGGGACAAGTCCCTTATATTAATAATACGGGATTAGATGCTTGTGTGTCAAATCCTGCATGAAAATTGTAAGCGACATTTTCAGTCTATGGAAACAATATGGTGTCTCATATCATTTCCATGGAGGACTTAAAAAGTCAAATTGGAGGAGTATACTTTACTAACACACCTAAGAGAGTGCTTGCACACAAAACAAGCTAGTCTATGGCCTAAGGTCATCAAATTACTTGAATTGGCCAAAAGATGAAGTTACTATTGCGAGACCACCAAATGAATCTTTTTTTTATTTTGAGGAGTAGGTCATGGGACACGTGGCAACATACTATTGTTGGATCCAATTGTTGGACATGTCGCAAAACCACCAACATACTATTCATGGGGCCAATTTTTTAATCATTAGCCGCAGACTCCCCCCTCCCCCCCGGCTAATTGATACAATCAACATTATCATCCAAAATTTTTTAGTACCACATCGAAACCATATGAGACTAGTCCTGTATTGTTTCCATGTAGGACTTAACACATCAACACTTAATCTCACATGGTTGACGTTCGAACTTGTCTCGTTAGGTCATCATGCATAATTAACTGCACCAATTTGGAAAATATTTTAAAAAATACATTAATGTAACATATTTTTGGGGTCAATGAACTCTATATTAGTCAAAAGCCTAAAGACCCTAGACCAAACAATGAAAATTATCCTACATAAGTTTCTTGGAGGCTCAATGATTCTCTTATACCATAATTAGGTTGAATTAAAGTTCCAATTTGCAATAAATTCATACAAACATTCATTCCACAAAATTATAATTAAGTTAATTATTTTTGGGATCACTCTATTATTGGATAAAGTTTTTCGCAGTGAATTTATTTATAAAATACATAGCTAAATGTGTATTTACCATTAATACATCATGAACTTAACTTACTAATTTAAGGGTAAATATATCATTACTTATACACTTTAACAAACACCACACTTAATTTTTTTTTTTTTTTTTTAAGTTATCACTGTCTTTCTGTTAGTCAATCTATAACTTGAGATCCAAGCTAACTCCTATAATCACTCTCTTACTGTTAGTCAATCTAAGCTAACTCTAACCATCTATGTCGTTTAAATTCTTATATGGTAAGTAAACCATTTGGCCATCTTCCATTTTGCTCTAAAGATGCCTCCACACCCTACATCCTGTGGTTTCTCGTAATTTCTTTTCTTTTCTTTTTTGGTATCCTACTCGTAATTTTTTTTTTTGGTAAGCACTCGTAATTTCTTTTTAATCATTGAGTAACTATCGTTAGTTTTCAATTTTTTTTAAAGTAATAACTTTATGTAATTCTTTAACATAATTTGCTTACACATGAAAATTTTAAGATTTATCTATTTTTTGCTGGTAAGGAAATTTCTCTAATTTAAATAAAAGATTATTACTTAATTTCCAATTTTATTTTTACACGTTTATCTTTTATTTCTTTCACTTAAATATTGCTACACTTTCACATTTAGATTAATACAAAGAGTCCCCTCCAAAAAAAAAAAATATAATAATACAAAGAGAAGAAATAGATAGATCAGGATCAGCAGTAGGTGTGGCAATACAGGTTTCGACTCGCGGGTTAACCTGTGACACGACCCGTCAAAATGCGTGTTGTGTCAACCCGCGGGTCATTACAGGTCGTGTACGAGTGTGTGTAAATGTGATCCGTTTTTTTTCGTGTCGGGTCACGTGTCAACCGCACAGTGTCATTTTTTTAATTTTTAATTAAATATTTTATTATATTATTATTTTTATTCATTTATATATTGATATATATAGTCATTGTTTAGTATAGAAAAGAATAGAAGGAACTAAAAATCTCAAAAAAACAGAAGCTAGTCTTTTTTATTTTTTTTTAATTTATTTTTTTTCAAAAAATCTCACTTTTTTTTTTTAAATTTTAAATTTTGCAGGTCGTGTCATGTCGACCCGTGACCTGCAGCGGGTCGTGTCAGGATTCGTGTTTTGTGATCCGTTTACAAAACGGGTCGTGTCAGGGTCATGTCAAATAGTTTACAAGTTGAAAACGTGTCGTGTCGTGTCGAGTTGACCCGTATTGTCACCCCTAATCAGCAGTTGCATTATTTTGGTGATTTAAGTAGAATATAACACAACCTAATAAAATTTATTCTATCTCATTCCATTTAAAAATTCTATCTTTTTTCCTAATTTAGAATATGAAATAAATCTAACTTATTAATCTTATTATCATTTTTTCCGCTTCCTAAATAATAAAGTAAATTTTTTCTCTATTTTATTAAAAAAAATCTAAAAAATAGATTATAATTTTATTTTATTTTATCTCATTTCACTTCATTCAACCTTTATAAATCTACGCGCGCCCATTGAAAACCCTAAACCAGTAGAAGTTGCTGTTACTCGTTAAATGGCGGTTCAGAGCTTCACTTCCAGCGAAGCACAAACTTCAAAGAACGTTTCTCATGGCCATTTCTTTGGTAAGACGTTGATTCTATGGTGAACCACAATGCATGTTACTCGCTGCATGGTTTCATTTTTATTAACAATAACAAGTTGCTTTTGAAGGAGCGAAACATTCATATGGACGATTTCTTGATTCTCAGTATTTCAAGTTTTGGAACATAGGATACACAAATTAACCTCCATTACCTTTAGTGTAATAAAGCAACCATTTAGTTCCAATATTTGCGTAGTTGTTAAGTTCAACTTCGGGAGATTAACAGTGTTTGATCCATTTCGGTGATAAATGCCGTGTTTGAACCTTTTTTAGCTGATAACTTTCTAATTATTTGAAGCTGAAGAGGTGTTCTTTGTTGATCAACTTATGTTTGTAGTAAATTTGCTAATTGAGATTCAGTGATGTGATATTATGAACACAAACACAAAGTGTATGAATGTGCTTGATTTTTCCCAATCACATGTGTAATTAAGAAGTCTAGAAGATGAATTTAAATATGCTTGTTTGAGTTACGAGTCATGGGATTAGCATAACGTTTGGGGTTTGTTGTTGGATTTTTTTCGTCTGTATGGTGATTAAGATATTCACTGTGAAGTTGCTTGAATTAGGTCCAATATTATGGCACTAAGCCCTACAGCCTTGACTTAAATGGTTCATGGAATGGATTGGCTTGGCCTAGAGTTATAACTTATGCCAAACAAGTAAATGCATATATTAAAATTTAGACAAATACTATATGTGGAGGCTGAGCTCGATTGTGTTATATACTTGGGTTTTGGTTGGGAGAGGTGCAACCCTACAAGAAAGTTGGGCCTTTTTTTGGGGACGCATATCTTATTTATTTGCATTATACACTTTCTATCTGTCAATGTCCTTTTCATTTCTTCATTCATCCCTCCCAAGCAAAGCCTTATTGTCCCTAGAAAACAAATTGAGTATAACATTGTTTTTTCTTTTTGAAATTTATGATTAGAACAAATTTTCTTATGTTGTGAATTTGTTGAAGTATGGAGAGAGTTTGTGTGGGGAGCTGTTGCGGGGGCTTTTGGGGAAGGAATGATGCATCCAGTAGATACCATTAAAACACGAATTCAAAGTCAAGCTATTCTAGATGGAATTCAGGTATATGGCAGCCTATAGATAAATTAGACAGTATTTTTGTTCATAATTGTTGATTCACACCCACATTTAAAAGTTACATGCAAGTTGCTATTCATATATAGTTCCATCTAAAATTCTTCTACTTCTTTGGGAATGTTAGAATCAGAAGAGCATATTGCAGATGGTGCGATCTGTTTGGCAGGCTGATGGATTAAGAGGTATACCATTTTTTTACCATTTTGATTATTTAATATTTTTGCCCCTGCTATGGGAATCTTTTCTGGCTTTTAGTTATGAAATTTCCTCAGGTTACATACCAATTTGTCCATATTTGGATTAATTTATTTTTCTTTCAAAAAGCTTATAACCAAAATGTTTGAGTGTAAAATAATCAAATCCAAGCATGAATTTAGATAGATGACTGATGACATTAATCTTACACTTATTTTTTCTCAAATTCAAACTTATTCATGAATCTTGTGATATACACTTTGGACCTCAAAGTGATTGATTTAAAACTTTTTAGGCTTTTACAGGGGTGTAATACCTGGTATTACTGGGTCTCTTGCAACTGGTGCAACATATTTTGGTGTCATAGAGTCCACTAAAAAGTGGATTGAGGATTCACATCCTAGCCTTAGGGGCCACTGGGCACATTTCATTGCTGGAGCTGTTGGTAAGCTGATCTAGAGCGTCTAATAGTAATAATTTTATATTTTCTGAGTTCCAGAAGTTGTACATTTTGACTCACTCCACGGACATGTGTAGGAAAGAAGTTGTAATAATCTGTCTGATTATGCCAATATTTCCCCCCTAATATGTAATGTTTATTGTTTTCCCATCTGATGCACTACCCATTCTATTGTTGTATTTAGTTTAATTATTTCCTCCGTAAGTTGCAATACTTTGTCTGAGAACACCTTTTTTGGACATCAATGATTGTCATTGCCCATTCCACTTATTTGCATAATGTCATCCTGCTGTGACTTATTTTTGTTCTTGCTTAATTTGAAGCTTTTCTAAGTATGACATCTGTAACCATTTAGGTGTGCAACAAACGGCTCAAATTATACCTTCTTTTTCTCTATATTTTCAGGAGATACTCTTGGTTCTTTTGTGTATGTTCCATGCGAAGTGATGAAGCAACGCATGCAGGTCCAAGGCACAATTACATCTTGGAGTTCTCTTGCCACAAGGGATGGCATTGCAATAAAGCCTGGCTCACAAATATATGGTTATTATACTGGAATGTTCCATGCGGGCTGCTCAATATGGAAAACGCAGGGCTTAAAGGGTTTATATGCAGGGTATACACCAGAAACACTTATTTCTTTTGATGATGTAATCTTATTTTATTTAATTCACTTACATTAGATGCCCTCTCATTGTTGTTGAAAGAACTGCACTAGACAATATATTCCATCCTAGGCACCAATAAGGCATCTTTTTAATGATTTATTTATCTTGTTTCGTATATGGCAATAAGCGTCATAGGAAGGTTTGAGTTTGTGAATAGAAAGTGAGCTGTAAAATGAGTCTTATGAAAACATCTGATAATGCTAATTTAAACTTGTGTATAATACAATTTCCTCAAGACCCATGACCAAGGTTAGTCAAAATTGAGATCCAACTTGGGATTGGGAGGGGAAGGGAAACTCGTGTGATGTAACACGGATCATAAGATCTTAGAATATAAAATTATATTTAAACACACACACACACACCATCATATAATAATAATATAGATAAAAAAATAACCTTTAAATTACTACTAATGTTTAATTAAACTCTATTCGAAAAAGTATAAGATGTTCACATACAACTCATAAGTCACGAGAAGGTCCCTGGATGCTTCTTTAAGAACAAAAGTTTGTTACCAAGAGCTCGACAAAAAAAAAGGTAGAAGTAGACCGAAACTTACTTGGGAAAAGGTAGTAAAACAAAACTTAATGGAGTGGGATATAGATTGGCGGATGGTGTGCCTTATGATGGAATGGAGAAAAGCTATTAGCATGGTGGAAGGTTAGATCCGTTGTTATTCTTATGTTCTAGATGGTCCATTTTTAGTCTTTTTCCTCTTCATCTCCCCCCTTCTTTTTCTTTTCCTTTTTCTCTTTTCCCCTTCCCCATCTTCTTCTTCTTCTTTTTTATTTTTTTATTTTTTTACACCCCCTTTTATTTTTACTTTTATATTTGTATTTATATTATTATTATTATTTTATTTATTTTTATTCCTTCGTACCTTTCATTTTGGTTCATCTACCACCGACTCCAATTAGTTTGGGATAAATGTGTTGTTGATGTTGATGATGATTCTTATTCCTTATTTTTCTTGCTTCAACAGATATTTATCCACACTTGCAAGGGATGTTCCATTTGCTGGCCTAATGGTACTATATAACTGCAGAGTTTTACTAAATTCACTCATCTATAATCTGTTATATTAATTGTTTTTTATTTTTATTAAGAAATTTTAAATACTTTTTTTGGTATTTTGTTATTTCGGTTGAAAGTTCATTTTCTGATATGACTAAGGCATCTTATGATTTGTCACTGCTAGGTAGGTCTCTTAGCTAAACTTTAAAATGGGATAGGACAATCAGAAATTTTAAGTAAAGAATATATTTATTATTGGACATAGAAATTGGAAAGCATGGACGCATTTATGGTCTTCATAGAGCTAATCTGGGAAACTGGTCTTCTGAGCTTTTTTATATTGGCACCTTCTTTTGTGCTGATACTCTTTCCTTTCTGTATTTCCCCTGCCCCACCCAGCTCCTGTTTAAGCCCTAAATAAGTGATTATGTTAATTTTGTATCTCAAGAGCATTGTACTTAAAAAAACCAAGGAGATTATTTGCAGCAATTGTTCTGAGACTAAACAAATATAATTTTTCATCCTGTTTATTTGGAATCTAAAATAAGAAATAGATAAATTCTGATATGACCTTTGTTTGGATGATATTAGTGTAAGATTTAAGCTCGAATACAAATCATATTGTCTATGATAATTCATTCTTTTTTAAATTCTATGACTTGTAATAAAATCTGTGAATCATTTCATTTCAAATGAATTCTGTTCAATTTTAAAATGAAAATTTTATTCAAACACTAGATACATGTTATATGTATTGGAATCTTGTGTCAGCATGGAAATGATATAATATGTGGAAAATATGTTTCTAGAAATGAGTTATTTGAGCACTTCAAACAAAAGGCTACAAAGAAAAAACAATGTCGATAGCATTTACGCTTCCTTTTTATTCCATGCTACTAAAAATGGTGGATAATTTGAATGAGGAATTTTATTGCCAGCACAGGCTAGATATGTTTCTGTAGATAGTATCAGCTTCGTAATATTGTCAATCTTATTTGTTTTTTAATATTTTTACCTCTTAAGGGAAAAGGGGTAAAAGAAATTGTTGCATTTTTACTGTTAATTACTCAATTTCAATGAACACTTCAATATAGATGGCTATGTTAGCTATCACCTTGGTCCTGATTCCAGAAAAATACAGCCAGAAACACGCTTTAATATATGCAATTGTTGTTTTCTTTCTATAGGTCATGTTCTATGAAGGTTTGAAAGATGTTACAGAATATGGGAAGCAAAGATGGATGTCTAACCCAAATTGGCATGTTAATAATTCATTTGAGGGACTTGTTTTAGGAGGATTGGCGGGTGGTATGTCATGTGCTTTGCCTCCATCCCTTGCTGCAGTGTTCCTAGTAAAAACTCAGCAAATTGTCCTGTATTATTAATTTGTGTCCACAATAATTAAACAGGTCTCAGCGCATACCTCACCACTCCTTTGGATGTCGTCAAAACAAGACTGCAGGTGCAGGGTTCAACTATGAGGTATCAATGCCTTTAAGTAACTATTCTAACAAGTTATGGTATGCATGATGTGTACCTGCCGCCAGGATGCTAGTCTTCTTTCTTTATTGATTGTTGTGTGGAACTCATCTGCTTGGGCACATTAGAGAGTTTGATTTTCTAGTATAGAATGGGCATCAACAGAATAATAACTTGGGATTTACCTTGTCTCCCATTTTTTCTTATCATAATCACGAACATGGTGCCTGGGGATTGGTCATGTCTCTGATTGACTATGCTAAATTGATGGTTATTTGCTTTCTAACATTGTCTTAGGTACAATGGCTGGTTGGATGCAATTTGCAATACATGGGCTAGGGAAGGCATGAAGGGAATGTTTAGGGGTAGCATCCCTAGGATTACATGGTATATTCCAGCCTCGGCGCTTACATTCATGGCTGTGGAATTTCTCAGAGATCATTTTAATGAAAGAGTGCCCGGTGATAATTTGCGAGATGTTTCCAGATTATCAGTAGACAATAAGAAATCCTCTCTGCAGGAGGTTGTTTAGAAGTTCTGGTGAATCACATTACTTCCTATCCTGATTTTTGCAAAGATGGGAGGCTGTATCATATCAAAATTCTTAGACATGCTCAATCTACATTAGATCCCCATTGTTGTGAACATACTACAACAAGGGTATTATTTTCAAAATGCAAACGTAAACTTCAAATTTGTCTTGGCCGATTTCTGATTATTCAGTTTGGTTCATCTGTCAAACTAGTGAGTACTGAGTGAGAATAATTGTAAATTTGCCTTGGGGAATAACATTAGATAATAAGTAGTGGTATTTGTACAAATTTGAGTTTACACACACTTCACATTTTCTCATTTGAGCCATTGAAGAATATTATGGTTTCAGTTTGAATTTTTGAATGGTCTAAACCGTGCATATATTTTGCATAATTTATGTAACTCGTTTTCCCTCAAGGTGGTCCCATTCACACGGGATATATATGTGATATAATAAGTTTAAGCAGTTAAGTTGTTCAGTGATTCAATTAAGTTATTCCTAATTAAGAAAATGTATATTTTTATTTAGTTGACTGTATTTAGTGTCAAAAGAAAGTTTCACGGAGATTATATTGCTAGCAGCACACACACACACACACACAGAGAGAGAGAGAGAGAGAGAGAGAGAGAGAGAGAGAGAGAGAGAGAGAGAGAGAGAGAGGAGATTATATTGCTATCAGTATATATATATATATATATATATATATATATATATATATATATATATATATATAGATATGGGGGTCAAGATAATTTTATATCAGTGTAAGTTACACTCTTGATCTTGTCCATTAATCTCACTTATATCTAAGGGTTCAAATTTTTTAGTAATATGAGCCATTTGGTACAAGTGGATCAATAATCAAGATTGAATGTAAAATTTCTAACTATTACACCGGTGTAAGAATAATATATATATATATATATATATATATATATATATATATATATATATATATATATATATATGTCAAAGCAATAACCAATTGGCTAAATAGAAAGAAAAACGAACATAAGGATTGCGAGAAAAATACTATTTCTCTTTTCTTAATTTTATTTAACTAAAAACAACATAATAATAATAGGGTTCTTCAAGCCTTAATAGGCAAAATAAAATAACAAAAAAGTAAATAACTATAATCATGCGCAATCAAAAGAGATAACGCACAATCAACGCACACTCAAACATAATCTAAAAATAACAAAAAGGGAAATAATTAACAATTATTGAAAAGCCCTAAACTGTGGAATAAATTATAGAAAATCCCAATCCAAGTCAGTCGGCTTGGGTGCATCATCATCTCCTGCTAGGAAAAGATTCGTCCTCGAATCTGCTTCGTCTTCATTGATATCAACTTCTTCATGTGGTAACCCAGGTGACAACTCTTATGGTACAATATCACCAAATTCCCTAATTAAGATTAGGACTTGTGAATGCAATTCTTTCTTGATACGCTTGTCTGCATTCGTATTAAACTGCTTGGGAACTAGAAATATTGCGAGTTCTTCTAAGGGAGTAAGTGGACAAAACCCATAAACTATTCCAAAAGGACTATTACCCACAGTTTGGTTCAATGATCGCATCTGTAATCCGTCATTGGAAAATTTTGTCTGATATACCAGCAAGTCCCATTGCCCTTGACGATCTCCAAATAAACTTTTACCAAAAACCAAATCTTTATCTCCATGGAGCATGAGGTTGTTTATCTTTGGGTAGAACTTCATCTTTGTCAGAGATATTAGAATTTCTAATAACTGACTTTCTATCGAAATCACTACAAGATTTCTTCCACCTCTGGATTCTCATTGTTTTGCTCCCAATCATACTTATCATAGATAGAGAACTCGTCATAAACTGGAGCATCCATAATAGGGTTCTCATCATCTTGCTCTTCATCAGATTCATCATAGATCGGGACCTTCTTGTCTTCTGTAAAGTCTCTGATGTCAAAGACCCTTTCGACGGTGTGTAACCCGTCGATAAACTCATCTTGATGAGTGGTGCCCTCGAATTCCGAGATCTCAATCTTCACCCCAATATTAGCAAAAAAAGATTGATTTCTAGGTTGACTTCGTCCTCCTTTCCTCCTCATGAGATGATCTTTCAGATTCCCATCCTTCATCTGACTCGACCAACTGTGTTTGGGCAAACAGTTGTTCGAGTTCCTGAATCCGTCTACTTTGTTCTGCCATTGTAGCAACCATTGCTATAATTATGGTGTTTCGCACGTCGATGTGTGGTTGTTTGTTGTCGCCGTTAAAGGTGTTACCACGCCCTCTACCGTCGCCGTCGCCACTACCGTTAAAGCTATTTATATGAAAACCAGAGCTCTGATATCAAATAATGTCGAAGCAATAAACAATTGACTAAACAGAAAGAAAAACGAACAGAAAGATGGATTTCAAGAAAATACTATTTCTCTTTTCTTAATTTTATTTAATCAAAAACAACCTAATAATAAATTCAAGGCTTTCCTGTTCTTCCCGATATAATAAACTAGGGAAACCGTGTTTCTCAATTTCATCATGTTTTTTAGTTCTTATGTCATCAGTATAAGTGAAGCATATCTTATGTTTTAGCTAATGCACAAAGCTAATAAGAGAAGGATTAAGTGGTTTTGATACAATTTTGGTTAAATTTGAATGCGGAAATAAATAACGGATAATCAATCACAACTCACAAGCAACAAGAGTATTTTTTGATTCTGTAAGATGAATTTAGAAAGGCTTATGCTACCTCTCTCTGTTTTCTTACATGAATATTCTTAACAGTAATTTGGAAAAGCACTAGAGAGAGCATGGACTTAAAAATGGAGACAAGTTGGTATTCGGAAGACCCGAGTGACTCAAGATGATCAATGCACTTAAAAAACACGGCACAAAGGAATTTCAACTGTCTCATGACACTAATGCGTAGACAATTTTTTTAAAAGAGATAAATAAATTTTTGAGTGCAGTCGTCCTTTCCCTGCGCCACTAGAAAGCACTCCTAGAAAAGAAGTCAAAATTTTTATTTTCACTTGTAAAAGCACTACTATCAATCAATTTTTTTCTTGGATCATGTGTTCTTAACATAGGAAGGTTATATTTATAATCTTTTTTTTTTTACAATTTCTTACAACTATATCTTAACATCGTTGATTTCTGTCAATCAACAATTATCATTTATTGTGAATTAATAATTAATTAATGAGTTTAATTTGTGAAAATAATAACCGTTGATCGACGAAAATCAACTGTATTAAGATATGGTTGTTATTTACCAAAAAAAAATAAATATATAATTGTAATAGGTTATAAAATAGAAAAAAGTTGTAAGTATAACCTTTCTCTTCTTTAATATAGGGATATTTAAAAATATTAGTAGATAAAGAGAGAGAGAAATAGTTGTCAAGTGCATTGTGAATATTTTCACGAGAATACAGTACTGAAGTTGTACTAATCAGAATAACTTTAAAACAATTTGGTCACAATCAATCATATTGATGGTTTATTTTCAAAAATGAGGTTCAAAGAAACTTCACAGTTCTTTGTCTTCTCTGCTTTTTCCAAGTCTTCTAGTTCAGAGGCATCCCTTTTTTCTGGCGTTCATAAGCCAACAATATATATATAATTAGACTCTGATCTTGCAAAGTAGAAATTAAACATCACTCATCAATCCCATTTGAATCAATCCGTGTTCTCTTGTCCAATCAACCATGGTGACAACTCTGACTTCAAAATATTCAATTCTTTTGCTTCTGTTTTTATCATATCAAACAGAAGCAAAAGAATTGAATATGCTATATCATATCATATCAAACAGAGGGCTATATTAATTTTAATCGATGTTTACAGCATGGGCAATTTCCTATCAAACAGTGGCTTTAACTACCTTTATCCTGTATAATCTCAGCCCCGGTCGTATTGGAACTTCTATAAACTGAAATTGTTGTCATCCCTGATGTTTCTATGAAAGTTAACGATTCTTGCTAGGAAGAAAGCAGCTTATTAATTTCTTATTGGCAATCAATTCTCTTGGATCTTATATTCATTGTACAAGGATATTTAAAAATACTATTAACGATAAGAGGGAAAATGAAAATAAATGGTTCTCAATTATATGATAAACAATTGCACCAGAATACAAAATACAGAATTTGACAAATTAGAATAACTTCTAAGCAATTTGGCAACAAGCAATCATACAGATGGTTTCTTGCAGAAAGAATATATTTTTCAAAACAAGAGAGTTTCAAAGAAACTTCACAATTCCAATTCTTTCCTGTTTTTTTTTCTTTTTTTAACCAAGTCTTGTTATTCAGAGCCCATCCCTTTACCAACCACCTATATAATTAGACTCTGATCTTGCAAAATAGTAATCAAACAGCACTCAGAAATCCCATTTGAATCAGTCCTTGTTCTCTTGTTCAATCAACCATGGTGACTTTTACTTCACAAATTTCAATTCTTTTGGTTTTGTTTTTATCTGTAACCACATTCCACATAAGCATTTCCAGCAATCAGAGGGCAGTTCATTGCAATGAGAAGGATCGAGAGACACTGTCAATCTTCAAGCAAGGCATCATTGATCCTTTCAACCGACTTTCCACATGGTCAAACGAAGAAGATTGTTGTACATGGGAAGGAGTCCAGTGCGACAGCATCACAGGGAGAGTTACACAAGTTGAGCTTTTCGATGAAGGACTGAGAGGTGAAATGAACTTATGTTTGCTAGAACTTGAATTTTTGAATTACTTGGAATTGAGATTTAATGAATTTGATGTGATAATTATTCCACCTACTCGTGACAATGTCACATATGCCTCTAACCTTCATCACCTTGACTTATCAACCTTCGATTATGATAAGCTTCACATGGATAATCTTCACTGGCTTTCTCGACATTATTCCTTGAATTATCTCGACCTCAGGGGAATCGATCTTCACAAATGAAAGATATCAGAAACAGAAGAAGAAGAAGAGGAAAGGAAACGAAGAAGAGAGAAACGAAGTTCTTGATTGTAAGCACAAAGTAAAGAATGAAAGTATTGTCTAACAGATACAAGAGAGTGCTTAGCTTTATATATTGAGCTAGGCACCACTAAGTGACTGTAAATAGAATAACAGTTAAACTGAATTACTAACAAACTAACAGATGTAACTAATCTATCAGGTCATTGGTGAAGGTATATCATCAGAAACGCGGAAGCGCATCGTACCGATGTGATGAGGAATGAAGAACACCGCTTTGATTACCTGAGATGAAGCAGCGAGCGTGACAATTTTTCACGTTTTGTTCTCCTCCTCAAGCCTCACGATCTGCAGCAATGCACCACGAACGGTCGCAATTCCGCTCTACGGTTGATCTTCCAGGCTATGACTCAAGGGGGATCAGGTGGTCGTGTGGGCAACCGTTCAGATGATGAACGTCTGCCTCTTTGTGTTTCTGATGTCTGTAACCCTAGGAGGCACTAGAGAGAAAAGAGAGTTTATATACTCTGCCCAATCCAAGACTAACCCTAAGCTTCATGGGTTGAAATTAGTCTTTTTGAACTCACTCTCACTAAAGCTATTGGGCTTAAGTGAAAAGAGCATATTAAACCCAACAATCTCTCACTTGCTCTTTTGGACACAAACTTGAGTTCATAAACCCAAGACTATGTAGCCCATAAGCCATCATCATCTGATTATACAACCCATCCTTTGTCTCGAGCTAGCCTGGGGATCTACCATTTGTCACTCATCAAGGCTCCTGATAATCTTTGAAAGATTATCTAATTCGGCGCTACTCCACTAAAAGCCCGAACGTGAACTCCAAGATTAATGACCTTTATAACATGAATATGCATCGCCCCTTTGTAGAATGTCTATAATTGATTGACAAGTTTTCTGTAACTCAATCAATTATTTATTCCCTTGACTATGATAGTTTCTCTAATGGATTACATGCACTGGCCAGTCTTTAATATCTAAGTACCGAAACATATCAAGGGGACATATCCTACAGATTCCATGTTGTTTATCTCATAAATACCGATAATCAAATAATCTCACTCCCAAAATACCGAGTTATTGGCCGTCAATAGATCGAACCTCACCCGTTGGTAAATCAAAGAATGAAAACTATTTGATTACCTATTTATAATAAACTCAGGATTAAGTGCAATCACATAACTATAGTTAACTGGAGATTTGATACCTTATGACAGAAAAACAACCTTAATCAAATCTCTCCTTGATCCTTTCAATGTGAATGTTAATTCACACCAATATTTTACAATAATTCAGACAAAATCATTTCATAAAATATTGCAGCCTGAATAAAGTGCCCAACTTTATTTAACGGCTGTGACTCCATTCATCAATTGTGAGAACCTATGATCATGTCCTCCATGAACGTATCCATATGATCATATACTCCACAATTTGATCCGGAAAATAAATAAATAAAACCTTATTTATGAAATTCAGAAAATTATTTTATTGTTTCATCGTCTTACTCCAAGAGCACATTGAAACCAATAACTCCTACTTGCTTAATGCAAGTTTGGGATCCTTCTAAGACCCAAAGAAGTAACATGCCTCTCGAACACAAGTTCAGGCAAACTCTTAGTAACTGGGTCTGCAAGATCTACCTCTAATGCTATCTGAGTTTAGTGAAAAACTCATAGCTCGAGGTTGATTTTCTTGAGTCAATATCCACTTGAAATAACTGAATTTTTGAAAAATCAGCTTTTCAAGACTCCCACTAGAATATACCAGCATATAATCTCTCGTTCTCCAAAGATACTTGAGTACATGCTTAACAATAATCTAGTATTCCTCTAAGCTCAAAATGGTACTATCTCACTACTCCCACTGCATGACAGATGTCTGGTTTAACGCCCAACATGATATGCGTGAGTCTACCTTTGCCAAAGCATAAGATATCTTGCTCCTGCATTCCTCCTTCTTAGAAGTCTTTGGTCACTCCTTAGGAAGATGAATTCCACATCTGAGAATTATAATTCTTCTCTTAGAATTCTCATGTTGAATTTTGGCAAGAGTTTTGTCAATGTAAGTAGCCTGAGGTGATGCCAACAACTTATTCTTCCTGCCTCATAAGAGTTTTATACCAAGAATATAATTGGCTTCCCCAGTACTTCCATACCAAAACACTAACTTAGCCAACTCTTTATGCTTGATATTACCTCCACATTGTTTCTAATAAGGAGCATATCATCTACATAAAGTACTAGAAAAGCTACTGTCTTCCGTTGTATCCTTTACATACAAATACACATCATTCATCAAGGTTCTCTCAAATTCAAAATTTTGATAACCAGATCAAAACTGATGTTTCAAGACCTAGATGCTTGCTTAAGTCTATGAAATAGACTTTCACAACTTGCATACCGTGTGTTCCTACTCATTTGCTATAAACCCTTTTGGTTGTTGTATGTAGATATCCTGACATCCAACTCCCAAAATGAAATCTCATAATTGAGACTTATAGCAACTAAGAGAATCTAGATAGATTCAAGCATGACGTCTGGCAAAAATTGCCTCCAAGCTAGCTTTGAAGGTTTTCACCTTTCTGTCCATCCTCTCTTTGCCTTTTATGTCCACATGCACCTTGTGGGTTTTACCCCTCTTGGTGTCTTTACTAGGACCGAACAGAGTTGAAATACAAGTATTTCATCTCATTGTTCATAGCCTGAGCATCACTTGATCAACAACATCTTCTAGTGCATTATCGTAACTAGTAGGATCAATATCACTCAACAAGAGACAACTTGAGAGTTAACAAGGTTCTTTCCCACTACGAATGTACTGCACTAGACCTTGTGTATTTATAGGTAAAACAAAGAGTGGGTCAAATGATGGATCTTCAATTTCTTGAGGATCCGCTTATCCTTGATATTGTTCCTTTACATGTGATACTAATATTTCTACTAGTTTCACTTATATATTATCATGTTGAATTTCCAATCATGGTTCTCTTGTTTGTTCACTTAGAGATATATCTATCCCCTCTTGAACAATCAAGGGAACAGTGGATGAAGCTTCTACAGATTCTGAAAATTCTTGATCTGAGATAAATCTCATCAAGAATAACCTAACTTAAGAGCTTATAATTTCTGATCTAGTCCCCCTTTAAGAAAATCATGTGAGTGCTCACTTAGATTATCTTGTCCTTAAGACTAAATAAGAAATCATCCCTAGTTCTCTTAGGGTAGCCAAAAGATATGCACTCTTCCATACAAGATTCCATCTCATTTGACTGCTGTTGTAGGACGTGTGCCGTAGCACCCTAAATCCGAATATGGTTTGATCTGGGTTTGCACCCCTTCCATAAATTTTTAGGTGTCTTTACAACAAACTTTGACGGAACCAAGTTAAGAAGGTAGATTTCCTTCTCTTAGGCATCTCCCTTGAACAACATTGGCAAAGATGAATAACTGAACATGATCTTCACCAAGTCTAGAAATGTTTGATTTTTGCATACTGCAACTTCATTCAACTAACGCGTTCTTAGAGTTGACAGTTACGAAAACTATCCCTTCTTAAATCAGGTAAGACCTGAAATTACCAAACAGGTAGCCAAACACTTTCGTAAACCAAAGTGTTTTGATTTGAACACCTACATGCTTTTCTACCTCAGACTTAAACCTCTTGGAAATTTCCAAAAGCTTTAGACTTATAGCGCACTTGGTTCATCTGTCCAAATCCAGAGTAAACATTCATATAATGAAGTACTCATCACCTCTTCTGGTCTGAACGCTAAGTGGTCCACATACTTTAGTATGTACCAGTTCCAGTTGAATAGTTGTGCAAACCTTTTTGGCCCTTGTAGGATTGCTTGGCCACTTTACCTTCCAAATAGGACTAACATGTAGCTGTTAGTTAAAAGATAATTGAACTTTCAGTCCCTCTTTTAACTAAAACATGTTTCCTACTTGAGATAATATGACTCAATCACAAAGGCCAAAGTTATGTTTCATTTGAAACTTTTATTTCTTTGGTGAATTTCTTGTTTATCATCCTTTCCATTCAACATAACAAATTTAAGAGGGTATAGGACATAGGTAATAAAGACTATTTAAACAATGTACCAGAACAAAACAAGACGAAGATGAACTTCGAAATGTAACTGAGGAATCAATTGCATTGTCAAACCATGTTTTAACCAAAACAACTTACAAAAATTGAATTCCTCTTGAAATCTGGAACAAATAAACAGTCACCCAAAACCATAGTCATTAAATAACTTGTCTTACTGCAAATGCAGACACAAGTTCCCATTTTCAAGCTTAAAATATCTTTGTCCACTGCTGACAGGCATACCATGTTTGAACTACTGCTAAGAGTAACAAACATAATCAGTGATTCCTGAATCAATGATTCATTCACTGATCAGGTCTTAATATACCCATGTCTGGTTCTTTTCATCACCTCTGGGCAATTTTTCTTTCAGTGTTCCTTCAGTCTGCACTTGAAGAACTTGCCTTGCGGCTTCTTCATAGCAACTGGTTTGACAACTGATAACCAAGTTATTTTGTTCTTGTTACCACCCTTGGGTTTTCCCTTGGATTTAAGGAGACTCTTAGCAAAAATTGCACCGACTGCATTCTGTCTAGCAGAATTGCTAGACACAGCAAACATGTCATTAAAAGTCTGAAGCATTTCTACTCCACTCTTAATCATGTACACTTGCTTTTGCAATTATTTGGAAAGACTGACAATAACATAGCAGCGAACTACCATATATGCCCTTTCCCAATCTGAGAAATGCATCTTAGTTTCCTTAGACGCATCCTCTGCAGGTTGCTATGGCCCTCGCATTGTGAGGACAAATTTTAGCTTCCATGTTTTAGAACAATATCAAAAATTTGCTTTTCACTTATTCATAGTTGGTACCATCTAGAGGTTTTCGACTCAAAATCATTTCTAATATATTTTCTGAAAAACATATAAAGCACACAATTACAAACAAATTAAAAACCAAAATTGTTATTTGTGCCTTCAGTGCCATTGCCAGAGCCTCATTGTTTTTACCAAAGTTTCAAAATTATCCTTAATGTCTAAGCATTGCCGACGATGGGCCGTACAATACTTTACTAAAATTTTGAAATTATTAAGATTTAATCTAGTGAAATCTGATTATCCTTATCCGATGGGGCTTCAGCGATAACTATTTCACTAATAAACCCACAAATGGAGCCCGCAAGTTTTAAAATTAATTAATTTTTAAAACCTTCACCCATTCAACATTTTTGTTTGAGAATTTTCATAAGCCCTGTCGAATTCATTGTTTAATTTCAAAATTATCTTTAATAACTTAGTATTATCGACGATGAGCCGTACAATACTTTATTAAAATTTTGAAATTATTAAGGCCCAATAAAATCCAATCATGCTAATCCGTTGGGGCCTCACATGATTATTTTATTGATAGACCCACAATGCGCCTGGAGGTTAAATTAATTTCTTAATTTAAATCTCTTCCCATAATTATTTAGGTCCAATCTAATAAA
>NW_026897901.1:0-39600 GCF_033153095.1 Gastrolobium bilobum | reverse complement strand
GCCAGTAGAAGCCACTCAACAATACTTTTTCTAAAGTTCTCTCACCTGCAAAATGTCCACCATATGCAGAACCATGACAATGCCACAACATATCCTTCTGTTCTTCCTCTGGAATACACCGTCGGATCACACTATCTGAACATCTATAGAAAAGATATGGCTCATCCCAAATGTATCTCTTAACATCATGCAGAAATTTATTCCTCTGTTGCCATGTTAAATCCTTAGGCATCAATCCAGCAGCTTTATAGTTGGCAAAATCAGCAAACCATGGTGGGGTACTGATAGATAAGACTTTATCCCCAACCATCTCTGTTACAGCACATATTGCCAAAACATGTTCATCAGGAAACTCTTCTCTGATCACTACTTCCGGTCCTTCTTGAAGCTCTTTTTCTGTAATCCTGGATAAGTGATCAGCCACCAAATTTTCAACTCCATTTTTGTCCTTGATCTCTACCTCAAACTCTTGCAACAGTAACAACCAGCGGAGCAACCTGGGTTTAGCATCCTGCTTGCTTAACAAATACTTTAAAGCTGCATGGTCAGTGTAAACAATAACTTTTGATCCTAACAGATATGACCTGAATTTGTCAAATGCATACAAAATAGCCAATAACTCTTTTTCTGTAGTAGCATAATTCTTTTGTGCATCATTTAAGATCTTACTGGCATAGTAAATGACATGCAACAATTTATTCACTCTTTGGCCCAATACCACTCCTACAGCATAGTCACTGGCATCACACATTAATTCAAATGGTAATGAAAAATCAGGTGCCATCATGATAGGTGCAGTGGTCAACTTTTCTTTTAAAACATGAAATGCATGCAAACATTCATCATCAAACCGGAATTCTTGGTCCTTGACCAATAACTTGCATAAGGGCTTGGCAATTTTTGAAAAATCTTTTATGAACCGCCTATAAAATCCTGCATGACAAAGAAAACAATTCACACTCTTAACATTTACAGGTGGAGGAAGTTTCTCTATCACAGAAATTTTTGCCCTATCCATTTCAATTCCATTCCTAGACACATTGTGTCCAAGAACTATACCTTCTGTCACCATAAAGTGACACTTCTCCCAGTTCAAGACCAAATTACAGTCTTGACATCTTTTCAAAACAGAATATAAATTCCCTAGACATACATAAAAATCAGAACCAAATACAGAAAAATCATCCATAAAAATTTCTATGCATTCTTCTATCATATCACAAAAAATGGAAAGCATGCACCTTTGAAAGGTGGCAGGAGCATTACATAAGCCGAAAGGCATCCTCTGGTATGCGAATATTCCATATGGACATGTAAAAGCAGTCTTCTCCTGATCCTCTGGTGCCACAGCTATCTGATTGTACCCTGAATAACCATCCAAGAAGCAATAGAAAACATGTCCTGCCAACCTCTCTAGCATCTGATCCAAGAAAGGAAGTGGAAAATGATCCTTCCTGGTTGCCTTATTCAGCCTCCGGTAATCAATGCACATTCTCCAGCCAGTGATTGTCCTTGTGGGAATCAACTCATTGTTCTCATTTTTCACCACAGTCATCCCCCCTTTCTTGGGCACGGTCTGCACAGGACTCACCCAAGCACTGTCTGAAATGGGGTAAATCATCCCAGCATCAAGCAACTTCACCACCTTCTTCCTCACTACTTCCTTCATAGTGGGGTTTAGTCTCCTCTGTGGTTGCCTTACTGGTTTGACCTCTTCTTCCATCAATATTTTGTGGGTGCAAAAGGAAGGATTAATACCCTTAAGATCTGAAAACTGCCATCCAATAGCCATTTTATTCTTCTTGAGTACCTTAATCAACTTCCCATATTCCTCATCAGACAACATTGCATTAATGATTGCTGGATATGTTTGATCATCCCCAAGGAACACATACTTCAAATGTGAAGGTAATTCTTTAAGTTCTACCTTAGGTGCTCCTTTTGGAATGTCATCAATCTTCTTCTCAAGCTCTTCCACTTCTGGCTCTTCTTGGTAATCTTCTGTACCTGTCTCTTCTTCTGATCTTTTTTCCTCAACTGGGAATTCTTCTTCTTTATTCACCTCTTCCACAACCTCTTATATCACATCCAATCTAAAACAATCCTCTACATCAATAGGGTGCTTGATGGTTTCAAATACATCAATTGTGACTGTTTCCTCATCCACCCTTAGCAACAACTTTCCTTGTTCAACATCTATCAAAGATCTTGCAGTTGCTAAAAAGGGTTTTCCTAACAATAGGGGACTTTCTGTATCTTCTTCCTCCATGTCAAGAATCACAAAATCCACTGGAAAAATAAACTTGTCTACCTTGACCAAGACATCTTCAACCACACCTTCAGGCCTCTTGATAGATCTATCTGCAAGATGCAGAATAAGATTGGTCTCCTTCAAGGTGTTGATTCCCAAAGCTCTACATACTGTCAACGACATCAAATTTATACTGGCTCCCAAATCACACAATGCCTTTCCCACCTCCACATCTCCTATAGCAATAGAAATACTGAAGCTTCCAGGATCTTTCATTTTTGTTGGAAGCTTCTTCTGGATTAGCGCACTACACTCTACTGTTAGGGCCACTGTCTCACCATCAATTAATTTCCTCTTCTTAGTAAGAAGATCCTTCATGAATTTTGCATAGTGAGGCATATTTTCGAGTGCTTCAGAAAATGGTATGTTAATTTGTAAATTTTTGAAGATATCTAGAAATCTTGCATAGTGCTGTTTCTGAATCTCTTGCTTCAACCTCTGAGGGTAGGGAACTTTAGCATAGGGAGATAAATAACTGGCTGTTCTTTCTTGTCAGCCATCTTCTTCTTTTCCCACTTCATCATCTTTTGTGGGGAAGTATTTTTACCAACTTCTACCTCTCCTTCATTCTTATTGTCCTTCCCTTCCTCTTCTTTATCAATTCCAACTATAACATCTCTAACAACTACTTCCTTCTCACTTTTCTCATTTCTCATCTTCTCTACTTCATCATCAGAGACTACATCTTCAACCACAACCTCTTCTTCATTCTTTTTATTTTCCACATTCTTTTTCCCTAGTTGAAGTACCAATCCACTTCTTGTCATAATTGCTTTACAGTGCTCCTTAGGATTCACTAGTGTATCACTTGGAAATTTCCCTTGTGATCTCTCTGATATCTGTCTTGATAATTGACCAATCTGGGTCTCCAAATTTCTGATTGATGCTTCCTGATTTCTAAAAGAAGTTCTGGTCTCCTGCATGAATGCAGTTGTCTCTTCCCTGAATGAATTAGACCCCTGGATATAATCCTGAGTTGTCTTAGATAACTGAGCAAACGCTTTCTCCCATGCAGCAGGATCACTTGTCTGCTCCTTCATATGTGGTGGTGGAGGATGTAATGGTGGGTTCAATTGATGGTTGGAACTATAACTGAATCCTGGGTGTTGATTCTTGTTTTTCCATGGTGGCATATAAACATTCTTTCCCTGATTGTTGTAGTTCCTTTGATTATTCTGATCATACCACACTCCATTCACCTCTGCTTGTTCTGGTGATCCCCCATAATCACACTCCTCTGTCACATGGCCCTTGCCACAGATGGCACATACACATTTGGTTTCCACAGAGGCTACTTTTTATGAAGAGAGTTGCTTGATAAGGGTATCTAATTGTTGCTGCTGTTGTCTCTGTGTCTGCATCAGTTGATCATTCCTTGCCAACAGAGCATCATACCCATCCAACCTGATGACTCCTGTCCTTCTGTCAGACACTGGGGCATTATCAAATTCCTGAGATGCCAATGACTCAAAGATATTCAAGGCTTCTTGAGGGGTCTTGGTAGTCAATGATCCACCAGCAGTGGCATGCACCAAGGTTCTAGTGTTAGTGGTCATTCCTTGCAGGAAGATTGCTGCTTGTTGCCATGCCTCAATTCCATGCTGTGGACATTTCCTCAACAAAGTCTTGAATCTCTCCCAAGCCTCATAAATGGATTCTGACTCTTTCTGCTTAAAGCTTGTAATCTCATCCTTCAACTTGGCCCTCTTAGATGCTGAGAAAAACCTCTGCAAGAACTTGGTTTGCAGATCATCCCAAGTTGTTATACTTCCTTGTGGAAATGATTGCAGCCATCTCCTTGTATCATCCGTCAGTGAATGAGTGAATAGTCTCAACAGAATTGCATCTCTTGTGACACCATTTATCTTCACAGTATCACTCAACAATAGAAAGTTCTCTATGTGCAAGTAAGGGTCCTCTGCACTGGTTCCAACAAACTGATCCTTCTGCACCAAATGAATCAAAGCAGGCTTCAATTCAAAGTTGTTGGGCTCCACTGTTGGGCGCACAACACTCCCAATTGGAGGAATCACTGCAGGAGTCATGTACTCTCCCAGTGTCCTCTGTGGTGGTGGTGGTCTGTGATTCTCTGCCATTATCTCTGCCTGATTAACCGTACTGGATTCACCAATTTCTTGCAATTGTCTCCTTTGCCTGGCCGCCCTTTTTTGCTTCCTCAATGTCCTTTCTAATTCTGGATCATACAACAACAAATTCGGATCAAGTGTACCTCGCATATACCAGAATCAAAATTGACCAGAAACTTAACATAAACTAAAAATACTGAAAATAAAAGGATTCAATCTCAGAATTCTATGGTATGAATTAGTGTTGAAAAACCAATTCCCCGGCAACGGCGCCAAAAACTTGTTGGACGTTTAGCAAGTGCACTAGTCGTACAAGTAATAAAATGATGAGTAAATATCGTTCCCACGAGGAATTGTGTTCAAACACCAATATACCATAGAAAACTAATTTGAATCAAATAAGAGTTTGTAAAAATCATGAATAATTTGTCACCAGAAAATTGATTGTAAGTAATTTGACACAAAGTAAATATGGATTAGGAATTAATAAAACAACAAGTAGTCAGAAAACAATTTTCCTCCATGATAACCCATGTAAAAATTGATCATATGATGAATTCCTTTCCATGTGATGTTAATCAACCTTTTACTTATCATCAAGATGTAATCCCTTACTACCCTGATAGATACATTAATCAGAAACCCCAATCCCTTGGTGATCTCTTTCTTAATACATGCATGAAATACTAAAGTTTTAAGATTACATCAGAATTCTAGCATCAATCCATTGAGTACTACAATTCTGATGTTGAGATTATCAAATACAGAAGTCATATAAACATCCCTGTTCTATACTACTTCCTTGATAGAAATAATTAACTCAGAAAATCTCAAATCAACACATGAAAAATACTTCATCATATTAACCAAATCAACATAATATTATCATGGAGTTCCATTGCATTCAGACTACAAAGACTCTACTCAGACATGACTAAAGAATAGATAAGAGAAGAAGAAGCAAACTTCATTTCCATGTTGAAAGTCTTCAATCTCCAAACTATTACAAGGAAATCCTAATACAAAAACTAAACTAAAAGAATTTAAAGAGAAGTCAGACTAAGGTTTAAGAGAGAGAGAAAGTTCAGATCCCTCTGTTGGACGTGTAGCAAGTGCTCTAGTCGTACAAGTAATAAAATGATAAGTAAAGATCGTTCCCACGAGGATTTGTGTCAAGCACTGACTAACCATATGTACTTGAGTTGAATCGAACAAAAATTTATAGATTGCATAGATTTCTTGTCACCAGAAACTACACTGAATTGAATTAAAACTTGATAAATAAATAAAATGTAAATTATAATGTAAACAAGTAGTCAGATGTCATTTTCCGTCAAACATGAATTTATAGATGAACCAATTTCCATTATGAATTATCTACTATGTGATGTTGATCAACCTTTTTCTTATCATCTCAAGATGTAATCCCTTACTACCCTGATAGACACATTAATCAGAAACCCCAATCCCTTGGTGATTCCTTTCTTAATACATGCATTAATTACTAAGGTCTTAAGATCACATTAGAATCCTAGCATCAATCCTTTGACTACTAGAACACTGATGATAAAGTTGTCAAAAATAGAGAAACAATGTAAACATGTCTGTTCTACACTATTTCTCAACATGAAGAATTAATCAAGGCAACTTCATACAATCACATAATAGATAAACAAAACATCTAATTAACCATTCATAAATTCAAACTTGAGTTCCATTGAATCAGACTACAAATGACTCTCCTAAGACATAATTGAAATACAAACAAGAGAAGAAAGATCAAACTCCATTGACATGATAGTTGAGTCTTCAATCTCCAAGTGCAATTACATAGCAAATACTAACTATTACAAGAACTAATCCTAAGAATTTGGAAATTCAGAGAAAATGAGGAGTCAGATCAGATCTATGAAAGACCTGATCTGATCTCCCTTCTCCTAGCGTGATGAGAAAAGTCAGAATGAGATATGATGGATTGGATCTGATATCTGGAATATGTCAGAATGTGAAGGCCCCTTGTCCTTTTATAATTTACAAATTACAACTAAAAACTGACATGGGCGCTAAAACTCTCATTTCTGGACGTTTTAGCGCTCAACCTTGACGGATGCCCAACTGCTTTTAACTGTCTTGGGCGCTAAAACGCTCAGTTTTGGGCGTTTTAATGTTCAGGCGCTAAAACGCTCAGTTTTGGGCGTTTTAATGTTCAGCACCAGCATCTTTTGTGCAACAGGGCGCTAAAACGCTCAGTTTTGGGCGTTTTAGCGCCCAACACTTAGAATTTTCCCATTCTTCAGAATCTTCTTCCTTCTCTCTTTTGCTTCTTGAGCTTCATTTCCCTACAAAAACAATGTAAATTTTCAACATAAGCTTCAGAACTTGTATTTGAGAGATTTCCAGGACATTAACCTCTTTTCCATCCATTTAATCACACAAATTGATATTAATTCATGCTTAAAAACCTGATGAACTAAGGGTTCATCACCCTCAGATCCAGATATCTCTTCTAAGTGTCAAGGCTTTGCCTTATATAGTGTCACAATTAAAAGCAGAAAACTGATGTGGTCGCTAAAACGTCCATAAGTGACCGTTTTAGCGTCCATGCTTTACGTATGCTCAACTGCTTTTAACTGATTCCAACGCTAAAACGTTAAGGAATGACCGTTTTAGCGTCCAAACTTGGTGAATGCTCAACTAACTTGAACTGACTCCAACGCTAAAACTCTTGATTTGGACGTTTTAGCGGTGAAGACCAGAATCTTTTTTCCACTTTAGGGCGCTAAAACGCTTATTGCAGGCCGTTTTAGCGCCCAAGACCAGCAATTTTCCATCTTCTTAGTGCAGCAGCGCGCTAAAACGCTCTGTGTGGGCGTTTTAGCGCTCATCACCAGCAAGTTTTGGCCTCTTCCTGTAGCAGGGCGCTAAAACGCTTAGTGTGAACGTTTTAGCGCTCAACACTTAGGCAATTTTTCTCCTCTTGAGCTCCAGAATCTTCTTCCTTCTCCAATTGTCTTTCAAGCTTGCTTTTCCTACAAGAATCATACAAATTTCCAATAAAGCTATTGAACTTGTAATTGAGGACATCTTAGGACATTAACCTTGTTTTTCATCATTTAAGCACACAATTTGATCCTAATTCCTGCTAAAAACCATGATGAACTAAGGGTTCATCAATGATTCAACCAATGAAATGTGTTGAAACTTAGTCATAAGCTTGGCCTAGGACTCCTCCACAACATACTAAAGCATTGGAAGATCAAACAACTCCAAGAACACAAATCTCCACACTTTGGCCGTGGGTTGGGGGGGATTTTCTCCAAATTTAGTGAGTTTCAAGGCTCAAGACTACTATAGTTGTGTTTGGATGATGATTTTCTTCAACTTCGGTGACAAACTTTGTTGGATTTGAGTGAGTGTGGAGGGAGTTATGAGAGAAAGAAATTTTGGAAGAAAAATGGCTATGGTGGGGAGAGGGCCGCGAGTTTCTTGGTGAGGGAGGAAGGAAAAAGAGTGAATAGTGATAGGTGCCAAGTGGACTAAGTCACTTAAGTGAGGTGGGCCCCACTGCCACCTCACGCGATTTCAAACGAATTCAAATCTCTTGCCTATTCCGCTAAAAGTCCATAATTTCATAAACTATTTAAAGACTCTAATTTTTAACATTAACCATTGTCCTTTAATTGCCCCTGATCAGATGAATCCAGAGTTTTTCTGTCATTCGGAGAAATCGCAGTTTTAAGCTATTATGCGTGCCGTGGGCACGCTTCCCCAAACACACTAATTTCCATCAATTTTCACCAGAAATCATATTTCCTAATCCTATGTACCATTTATAACTTATAGCCAAACCTAGAGCTCAAAATTCATTCGGCACGCTTCATGGTGCAACTGTACCGCAATATTTTTACACGGTAAAAATACTATTCACCAAATTTTCAGAAACTTGCCTAACCACTCAATTTTTTGTTCTGAATCCATTTCCAGGTTTAGTTTTCCTATTTGAGACCTCCTACTCAATTTTATCTTCCTAGGGTTACGTGTTTGGCTAATTACCGTTTTACCCTTCCTTTGTATTTTGACTTTAATTTTAGGATTTTTACTAATCCTACCCTTTAATCCACATTTAGTACATTAATATATGTTTTAGAAATGCGAGATGTTATAACCAATCAGAGATTGGTATGTTAATATTGGATATTTTTTTCTCTCTCAGGTACCTATGGGGGATGTACCTTGTAGATCAGCGGATCACTGTGCACTATAATATAAACGACATAATCAAGGCGTGCGGTGTGTTCACAGTGACAGTTAAGATAGAGAGGGTTTAGAATCTGTGTAACTTATTATTTTAACCCCTTATTTATAGATGTGTTACCTGGTAGAAGTGAACTTCTAGGCCTCTTAGGAGTATTGGGGGTCCAATTGTTGATCCACTGCTGCCATAGTAAGATTAATATAATTAAGAAATATTTTCTTAATTCCCTCTTAGCCGTTTGCCCTATTTGGGCCTTTTAGAATATGAGCTTTTGTCTGGTCCATAACGCTATCTTTAAGTGATTAGTTGCCCTAAAATTCATTACTACAAAAGACCAAAAGATTAGCCTTCAAACTTCAAATTGCCTAAGCTTCCAAAAATATTAGGGTTAGTGACTTAATTTTAGGTATGTGACTGCCATACATAAAAAGAATAAATTAAGTATTACATTTTTGTGGCAAATGACTTATTTTTCTTTCCTAAATACACATACTTTGAAAATATGATTATAAAGAAACTATGGATAAATTGAAATAGCCCACAACATAGAAGATAACATAATTCTACAAATTTTAATAGTGCAAACAAGTATAAACATTTGATTAAAGTTCTTGAAGTTAAATAATATAAAGGTTAAGAGAACTGTAAACTCTATCTATCTTGATTTAGTTGCCAATTACTTGTGATATATTTCTAGTCGTTGATGTCCTTATCTAAGATTTTCTTCACTATGGTTCAAGCTTCACGGGATCTTAACAAACTTTTATAACCTCCAAGCTTCTTAGTGCTTTGAAACCTTATAATCCATTTAGTAATCTTACAACCTCTAAGCTTCCTAAGTGCTAAGAAACCTTTTAACCACCAAGCTTATATGGTTCTTTGCAGCCTTACAATATGAGTTTTATACTGCAAGAATGAAGGGAAAATGTTCACTCTCTCAAAGTGTTGATATAAAAGTTGAAGGATTAGGGGACCAATGATTTTGCAATTATGAGCTCAATATTGATGAATTTGTGTATATGATCTCAATGAATGTTCATTAAACTTATCCCACTATGAAAATACTCTTAGAATATGTACAATAAATTCCCAAAATGTTTAAGAGTCGTTAAAAGTATATATGTAATGATCCCATAAAAAACTAGTCATGTATAATCATTATGTTACGACCTCATTTGCAAGGTATGGGATTTGAGTCCAATATTGGTTGTATGGGCAGCTAATGTGAGGTTTATAAGGCCTTGGACACTTCCACCTTTTGAACTAGCTTCTGGGGTGATGCACCTCAAGGTTCTTATCACATTATTCGAACATTAAAGGCTTGGTATTCAAATACTTTGAGTTGGTCTTTGGATACCGAGTTCAATATTAGAATACCATATAGGCTTTAGCCTGATCTTCTTTAACCCCATGGCTTGAGTCATTGAACTTCTCCTGATATTACTATAGTTATATTGTTGGGTTTATTTATTTATTTTTCTCATGATCTTCGTATCTTTAAAGTGCATTTTTTTTGTTTGAGGTTTGATGCTTATCGTTGACCATTGCTCTCTATTTATTATCTACTTGCTCTTGGTTTGTGATCATATGCTCTTTTTGTATGGCTTCATCATACATTTATAATCTCCACACATGATTGATACTTGTTGCTCTAGATTTATGTATCATCAAAGCTTTTATCTTTTTGTTATTGTCACTTTCCTATCTTATTATTTTTCTTAAGTGACTTTATCATACATATATAATCTTCACACATAATTAATGTTTTTTATTTCTTTTTATCATTGCCACTTTATTAATCAAAACCTATTTTATCTGAACCAATCCCACACAGGATATAAGGCCCAATCCATGAATAGCCCAAGAGCGCAACAACTAAGACTTCAAGGATAAGGAAACACAACCATCCCGTGTCAATATCATCCCACAGGTATTCTGACACACGATATCAGCAGCTCTGAATTCTACAGCCACACGACATCAGCATCTCAGAGCTCTACAACCACCTTGATAACCAATGACTAAGGGATATATACTTGGTTTCAGCTATACCTATAAGGCGTAGCCCATAAATACATATCCCCATATGTGATAGCTTGCAAGAGCCACTTTAGCTAATGACCAAGGGATAAATACTTGGTTCCAGCTACCCCTATTAGGCGTAGCCCACAAATACGCACCCCCATATGTGATAGCCTGCAAGAGCCGCTTGAGTTGATGAATGAGATTAATTGCCACCATATTAAGACAACATAAGCAAGATAATCAACCATTATATAATAGGCTTGAAACCTAAGTATGATAATCTATTCCATCTTAACTAAGCTTATAGCTCAAATACTGACTTGAGCGTTAGAGTACTTTGTAG
This sequence comes from Gastrolobium bilobum, assembly GCF_033153095.1. NCBI lineage: Eukaryota > Viridiplantae > Streptophyta > Magnoliopsida > Fabales > Fabaceae > Gastrolobium > Gastrolobium bilobum. The sequence continues at coordinate 28,579 of NW_026897901.1, read as the reverse complement.
GTACCCCCCACATTTGTCCTAGACAATCAAGACATCCAGCCTCAAAGTCTCCATCTCGCAGAATCCTCATCCAACAACACTTACTCCAGAGACGACCAGTTAGCTATTGGAGTAGACTCTATTGGGTTTATGCTCTTTCTCTTAAAGCCCAAATGGGCTCAATTTATGAGAAGAGCCCAAGAAACTTTGGGCTAGAGTTTCTTGGTACCTATATACAATGTCACTCTTTAGTCATTAGCCTCCAAGACTACTGCTGCTACATTGGCTGAGGTATGGTCAGTTCTGATATTCAGAGTGCCTACACACTAGCCCTATTACCCCTTGAGGATAGTTTGGAAGGTTTGCCAGAAGCTAGCTTTAACTAGGTGGTTGTTCGTGCTGGGATGCTGATTAAGCCCATTCGTGAAGCTACGACTGCATAAGGGGATCAACTCAGATATACGCTACAAGAGGTAACCTTCTGTTAAACTAAAACGATGATGATCTAATACATTCCAAATTGCATCAGTCTCAGCGCTTTTGGAGATCCAATTGCGTCTACAATTGGTATAAGAGCCAGATTGTGTGTTTGGGTGTGGATCTAGTTTTCGATTGTTTATTTTTTTATGTAACTAGTTAGCTTTGTGAAATATGGCACCTAGGATTCTATACTTATTAATATATATCAGGCATGTGTATATTTTATTTCGTTTCTTTAAAAATTGATGCTTTTATATTATTTTTGACTATGGTAGAGGTTTCATTGAATTTTCTTCGGTTGTAATAAAGAGGCTAATCCCTTATGATTCAGTTTCCTCCTTAATTTTTTATTTCAAATTTTGTATTTTCCCCCCGATATATTGTAATATTATATTGAAAGAAGATAAGAAGGAGGACATCAGTCACTATTTGGATATGTTCGTAATCAACAATTGGCTAATTTGAGAAACCAACACTATGGCGGGAAAGAGGACTGAAAATCAAGCAAGACAACGATCGAATCCCGCCAAAAAGAGGTCGAACGTGCCTTCACGAGTCGCCGAAAGTGACTACACATGAAAGCCACATACAAGCAAAGAAAGGGCGCGTGGCAGCCTTGATTGGGGTGGTTCCGATGGCAGAGGCTTTGTCTCTTCAAGGAGGTCCTGACCCTAGGTCGGCGTGCTAAGATGACTTTGTGTGGTAGAACAATAGACGTGGCAACTAGGGTTCCTAGAATTGGGCCAAGGGTTGTAACAGCCCGTTACGTACCAGTGTTGCTAACATTGATTATGATATTAAGCACAGTTCCAATCACAACAGTTCATTTAAAAATGCGAGTAAACTTTTTTCTTTTCATTACGTAATCATTTAAAAGCAATAATAATACGTATTGATATAAGTTGTGATCATAGCTGAATTCTAAACGTGGAATAAATAAAATAAATGCCTATGCCTAGACATTTTCGCGATTCTGGACAAACCACTCCATCAATTACTCTCAAATTTTTATACAGAATACTAGACACCTTAAGATTTAATTTGACACATCATGAGCCTAATTTGAGTAAGAATTGAGGGAGAAACAATTCCCTGAAGTTACTGACTCGACAACCCCTGCACTGGCCCTTTTTGGACAGTCTCCACTCAATCGAACCTACAAGATGTTACACAGCTTTAAATGCCACCAAATTTCGTCACAAAATAGCTGACATCTCGAGCTTCAAAATGATATATGGAACGTCCCTATTGGACCTTTATGGAGGGAGATATGCTCTCCAAAAGTCAGCCTAAAAATTTCCATTTTAGTATAAATTTTGACGGTACCTCATTTGTTTATTTAACCTATCCCACTTTATCAAAAATGTGTTTTAAAGCCTCAAATGGTATCTAATAGACAAGGGTGGCACACAAGGACCAACAATACCTTGGTGCTCTTACAACCCATGACAATTTCCATTATTCTCATTAATTTACAGTCCATTACTTAACTTTATTAAAACTTAAACTCATTACAATCACATTATTCCATTTCTTGCATTCTTAACAATTGACATATAAATCATAACTTAAAATAGGCCTATTGTCCTTTCATCACATACATGCTTTACAATTTTATACAAGGTCCGTAATCATTACATTACAATTCTCCAATGTCAAATATAACTACAATAAGGTACCTCAAAATACAGCAATAAATATACCAATCTAGAGTTAGCCAAAATGAAGCATGAACAAATAAGGCATGATACAAATCACTAATGCAATATACAATGTTCATGCTCTAAGTCTAGCCTATGCTAAGTGGCTCAAAATGCAAAATACTCTAACTCCACAAGCTCAACCTGTGAGCCTCTTTCCCATAGCTCCAGTCCCGCTATAGCCACCTGAAATATAACCCCATAATGCGGGTGAGATATACGAATATATCTCTGTAACCCAGAGGTTCTGGAAGATCACTCCGCCCAATGGCTCACTTAGATGCAAATACAACAATGAATCATAACAACAAAGGGATATAACAAGGGATTTAAAGAAGTAGGAACGAATAAAGAGGAAAACATATGATGAAGCTAGAATGGTCATAGCCAAAACCACACAACATCCGGCCTACTAGCCTCGGCATATAGCCTACGGACTCTCATCCAAGAATATGTTCCCGGAACATCATTCAAGGCGCCCCCATCCGACACACCCAAGACATTCCTAGAGTGCTACTTAATGGATAACAGCTCTACGGCCCCAGGCCAACTGGAACTCTCTCACGGAGACCTATCCAGTGGAAGTCCGCAACGCCATATGACAATCTATCTACTGGCCAGAGATACGGTACACTCTATGTACCCAATATATATACATATGCATGAGCATGTTATAATCACATTATTGAACATACAACTTCCAACCACTACCCCAATGAGCATGGTGGAGCACACATTGGGATTAACCCCAATACCAAGAGATTACCTTCTTGAAGCTCCCAAGCTAGGTAGCCTCAATGCAAGTTACACTGTAACGTAGTCCAACCAGAAATGCCTACACAATGTCATTCTCATATAAGTTAGCATCACAAAGACCACTCAATTGGTTATAAACTCAATCATGCAAGGTTACACGATTACTTACCCAAATCCTTTTGGTCAAGGACCAAAGACAATCCACCAAGCTCAATCCTCAAGGATTACGTTCGTGGGAGGCAATCTACAATGATCACATATAGGATCATCAATTCATTTGTAAATCAAGTTAAAATACAACACAATGAACTCCCCCCCCCACAAACACCATTTCGGCCATAAGGCCATTGTACACATATTATGTTGTTAATTTTATTTTAACCTTCCTATGGCTTCCTAAGCACATAACCGCACCATTTCAAGTCCACAACTTCATTAAATTACAACTCAACATCATTTTTCCTAAATTTTCTCTTTTAGGTCAAAATCAACACCTAGGCACATCCAATGATTTTGCTTCCAATTCACATGCATTACACAATCACACAACTTATTTAAACTTGGTTCAAACCATCACCAACTCAATTATATCAACTTTACATCATCCTTCCTCATTTTCCTTCCTTTGGCCGAAATGCACATGCTCCCTCACCAAAAGATTTTCAATTACACACATTAAACACACCATACAACATATAACTAACTACTACAACTACTCCTTAACTTGATTTTCCAATCACACAACAATCCATTTTCACAAAGTTTCAAGTTCATCATCCACATTTTTCGAAGTTACAAGAATTTTCCTCAATAAATATTATGAGTTCAATCATCATAAAACATCATTCTAAGACACATTTATCTAATACACATTTTCAATTTGAGGTCCCCAACCACATCAATTCACACACACATACTCTAGGTTTTCAAATTTAATCTATCAAAATAATTATCAATAGGTAGAGCAACTCACCAAGGATTAAGGACTATAACTCCTCCACACAATACTCAAGTAATGGCTCAAGCAAACAACTCCAAGAACATCACTTTTCCTCCAAAAATCTGTGGGATGGGTGTGGATTTTCTCTCAAAATAGAAGGTTTCAAGGGTTGAGAATGGTATGGTTGGGTTTAGAAGGTGTTTTACTTAAAGTTTCACGTAGTGGAAGTTGGATTTTGGTGAGTAAATGAGAGAATGAATAGTGAGGTCCCCAACCACATCAATTCACACACACATGCTTAAAGTTTCATAAAATTTTCCCCTTCTCTTGGTGTAGGCCGCGAGTTTGGAGTGAGGAGAGGAGGAAGGAGAGAATGAATAGTAACTTGGGACATGTGGCTTGTTATGTTTTAAGTAGGGTGGGTCCCACTCGCCACCTTACTCATTTCAAACTGTTTCAAATCTCCCGCTTAAACCACCAATCTCCAAATAACTTCTAGACTATTTAAAAACTCCAAATTTTAACATTCACCAAAGTCCTTTAATTTCCCTTGAACAGATGGATCTGGAGTTTTCCGGTCATTCGGTGAAATCACAGTTTTAAGCTGTTATGTGCACTGTGGGCACGTTTCCCCAAAAACCCTAATTTTAATCAAATTTCATCAATAATCATAAATTTTAGTCCTATGTACCTTTTCCAACTTATTTCCAAGCCTAGAGCTCAAATTTCATTCGGCACGCTTTTCGGTGCAACTGTACCGCTGTATTTTTACCTGGTAAAAACATTATTTATCAAATTTCCAGAAACTTGCCTTACCACTCAATTTTTCATTCTGATTCTATTTCCAGGGTTATTTTTTCAATTTGAAACCTTCAACTAACATTTCACTGTTTAGGGTTACGTGTTTGTCAATTTACCGTTTTGCCCTTTTTACGTGTTTTGACTCAGAACCCAGGATTTTCACTAATCCTACCATTTAATCCATATTTTAACTATAATTATAGGTTTTAAAACTACAAGGTGTTATAGGGTTACTCGCTAAATTTTGGTATTTTGGGCTTTAGGATCCATGGTTACCATAAGGAGGCTTGAACTAGAACCCCGCAGACTCAATGGAAGGACGAGATGGATAGAAGAGACAGAAGATAATTTCATTTTATTTTGTAATTTATTTTATTTTATTTTTTTCTCTAGGAATCCATGGATTAAAGTCTATTTTATAATTGCTTTATTTTTATGAATGAATAAATCATATGGTTTGATAACATGCTTGATGTGATACCATGCCATATAGAATATGTGGTGCTATATTGTTGCATAATTTGTTAATTATATAAGCACAATAACTATTATGTCTTCAAGCGACTAGTATAATAGTTCTTATGAGATTATTTTGATTTTGATATTATTCTAAAAAATAATTAATAATAATAATTATTTTTAAAATCTAGATTAATAATTGAATTAATTATTTTTTGGATAATAAAAATCAAGGCAGATAATCAAGAAAATTTTCTAAGAGAACTGTTTATGTTACGAGTAAATTGCGAGTCTTCTAAAATGGTCATATGTTAACCACAGCTGCATACCATACTCATGTATCATGAATGTGTGGAGCACATGTTGCTATACTGACCGGATTTTAGGACCTTAATATTTTCAAAATTTTGATAAGTTCAGCAATGCATGTTTATCAGCACGCTTGCTTACATAGTTTTTGAAATCAAACAAAGTTTACTCTCAATTAAACAATTCTTGGAAATTGAAAAATTCTAATTTTAAAAATATTGAATGGGTGAAGGTTTTAAAATTAAGATTTTAATTTTTTAAACCTATGGGCTCCATTGTGGATCCAATAATAAAATGGTCATGTTAAACCCCACGGGATAAGCATGACCGTATTTTATTTGATTAGACCTTAATAATTTCAAAGATTTTTGTAAAGCATTGTACGTCCCAATGTCGGCAATGCTTGATTACTAAGGATAATTTTGAAATTAAACAATGGTTTATTACATTCAACTTTGGTAAAATTATTAATCCTCTCGCCGAGGCTCTGGTAATTGCACTAAAGACCCAAATAACAATTTTAGTTTTACAAGTGTCTTGCCCAACGTAAGTCTTTTAAAGAAAACTAAAAGATTGTTAACAATAAACTATAAGTAGTTGTTAGAATCTACTTGCAATTAATCTATTTTTTGCATTACTTGGTTATAAACTGTGTACTTTGTGTTTTTTTAGAAAATGCCATCTTTCAACCCTTTACCTACAATCTTGAGTCAAAAGCCAATGGATGGTACCAACTACAAACAATGGAAAACCAACTTAGATGTTTTTCCGCAATATGAAAGCTCAACTTTGTCCTGACTACCCTTAAGCCACCACAACTTGCAAAAGATGCGTATGAGGAAATTAAGACTCAATTTTTGAATCGAAAGAAGGAAAATGTTGCAGTTTGCTGCTACATCCTAGCTAGTCTCTCCAATCACCTGTAGGAGCAAGTGAGCATGATTGAGGATAGAGCAGAAATGCTTCAGACTCTTAATGGCATGTTTGCTACTTCTAGTAGTTCTACTACGCAGAATGCTCTGACTGCGGTCACCAAAATTGTGAAGACTGGAGGAAGTGTGCAGGATAATTGTTTGGCAAGGATAACAGAAGAAGAAGTTAGGTATTCCAGTTTCTAGACCAGTTGCAATGAAGCAACCAAAAAACATGTTCTTTAAGTGTAGCCAGAAGAAGCATTTGAAGAAAAATTGCCTACGTGTGAACTGACAAGGTATGGGTAATTCACTTATGATTGAGGCTTGCTTAATTGAAAATTATGATGATAAATGGATAATTGATTTAGGAGAGACTAACTGTAATGCCCGGTCACTTGCAAGCATCAACGACTATCCCCAGACACTAACACAAGACTTTTCAGCTTGCTTTGTCCTCACTCGCACACTTCCCAGGAGGTCACCCATCCCTGAATTGCTCCAAGTCAAGCACGCTTAATTGTGGAGTTCTTCAGATCCGGGCTACTGAAAAGTAGATGCATCTTGTTAGTATAGGTAGTACCAATTAATTCTTATAAGCTATTCTCACTTGTGCTATCCTATACCAGCACAATATCTGGAATCCCTCTCTTTTCGGTGTTATTCGATTCATTCATGTACCCCTCCCGCTGATAGTACGCTAGCTCTTCCACTAACCATACATTCAATTGTACATTAGCTCTTCCACTAACCATACAATTGTCAGCACTCGGGATGTTACATGCCCACCAGCTTCCGTCTGGTTCGTCCTCGAACCACACCGTACTGGATGAGAGGCCCTGCTCTGATACCACTTGTAACGCTCGGCCACTTGCAAGCATCAACGACTATCCCACACACTAACACGAGACTTTTCAGCTTGCTTTGTCCTCACTCGCACACTTCCCGGGAAAACTTCTCAGGAGGTCACCCATCCCTGAATTGGTCCAAGTCAAGCACGCTTAACTGTGGAGTTCTTCTGATCTGGGCTACCGAAAAGTAGATGCATCTTGTTAGTATAGGTAGTACCAATTAATTCTTATAAGCTATTCTCAGTTGTGCTGTCCTATACCAGCACAATCTTTTGAATCCCTCTCTTTCCGGTGTTATTCGATTCATTCATGTACCCTTCCCGCTGATAGTACGCTAGCTCTTCCACTAACCATACATTCAATTGTACATTAGCTCTTCCACTAACCATACAATTGTCAGCACTCGAGATGTTACACTAACCATGGTTATTACTCTTTGTAGTTGTTCAAATATTGCTTGTCTAACGCCCCAATTACCAATCGATTTGTTAATAACATATGGTATAAGTGTACCTTAATTGACAAAATAGCGGAAGACTTCTTAAAGTATCACCATAGTTCTCTTGAAACTACGTGAATTAACTTTTTCTATTCCTTTATGTTCATATTATGTAGATTCGTACATATATCCATGTAAACCTATTTTCCATTTATCATAATACTGCATAATCTCATAACTGTATAGAATCCATACTTAACAAAATCATAATCAGATCATTATCCAAATAATGACAACTACCATCTCAACAGAATATTGACAGCATAACACCTGTATATTGGACTAACTAGAAATCTCGACACCTGTAATCCAGAAAATATCCAATGTACAATAAATCCATATCAATAGCTTTGGAATCTATCCATAGATTCCTACTCAATTTGGCTCAGTGCCAATTCTTATCAAACTTAAACATACATACATATTTTCCTGTGCATATCAAAACATAACATATAACTGTATAACCTCATATACATATATGTTTCCCAAACATATTCCTAACATGTATGTCATACATGCTCATATATTCTCATACCAAATATATAGATGTATATATCAAAATATCAGACTAACAAATAGCTCCTGTTGTGTCTGCTAACCATCCAGATCATGTCCTTTACCCTTCGAATGCTTACCATCCGTAGGAGCACCTGGAACATGTCCTCAAATGAGGTAAGATAAAAAAATCTTGTAAACTCAGGGTTTATGGAGCAGTCTCCTCCCTCGAGTTCATTTACTGCATGAATGGTTAGAACACGTAACATAGCAGAAAACATATAGTTTAATCATACAACTTCTACATACATCATATAATATATAACATCATCAAACTTCTAATCATGAAAAATATAATCAAACTTTGTCATACAATTTAAATTATACATATCAGAATCTTCTACAAATCATTATAAACATCAAATAACATATTATTTCCAAATACAGAATTCTAAACAATTCATCACATAACTTCATAATATCAGATCACATCAAATACTAATATCAGATTACATATCTAATCATCTTATCAAATTCTAATACTAGTCAAACATCTAAATCAAACATCCAGATCCGTATACAACGACAGAAAAGTATTTCCCACAGCGAAAATCCATATGATTTATTCGTACATAACAGTATATAACATAACTGATATCATATCATATAACTAAAAATACATCTTGTAGTTCAAATCTCTACGCAGATAATCCATAATACATATCATATAGCTGAAAATATGACATCCTGTAGTTATAATCTCTACACGGATAGTCCAGATACATATCTCCTATAACATAAGTTCTTACGAAGTAACCAAAACCGAGGACCAGATGCGTTCATGGTGCTAACAGAAACCAGAGCCACCCGAGGACCGAATGCACACATGGTAAATATTAAAATATTCATTGGATTCAACACACACACACACACACACACACACACACACACACACACACACACACACACACACACACACTTCAATACCCGTCTCATAACAAGGTATATAACTTGTCCAACATCACTTCATTAGAAACATCAAACTTATCAAACATCAGAACGTATCAGAACCTCTCAGAATATATAAAAACTCACTAGACTTATCAAAACATATCAAAATGTATCAGACATATTAAAACATATCAGACATATCAGAATATAACAGATGTATAAGAACATATTAGAACTTATCAGACATATCAGACTATCAGAACGTAACAGACATATTAGAATATATCAGACTTATCAGACATTAGAACATATCAGATAGTGTAACATCCCATTGTACATCGATATTGTTAACATTGATTATGATATTAAGTGCGGTTACAATCACAACAATTTATTTAAAAATACGAGTACACTTTTTCCTTTTCATTACGTAAACGTTTGAAAACAATATAAAACGTAATGATATAAACTGTGATTAAAATCTGTATGCGAAATTAATATAATACATGCTTAGCTATCATACATTACTTATTTTAAGTTACTAAGGGGTTTCCATAAACCCACGTAGCATAAATCTCACTTTTACGATTTTTCTATAACTGAGTATGCTTATATCTTTCTATTACTGTGCGTGCTCTACACATTATTAATTTATCATCTTTTAGTATGTTAAAATAGACTCAATTAAATTTCCAAAAAGTATCACATGCCTCAATTGGAGTTTTCTATCTCCGGTTATAACCATTTGAAGTTGGAAAAGCAAAGTTGCCAGCCAACTCCAAACAGAGCACCAAACCTCCCTCACCATTTCTGCAATTCTGGACGCTTTACTAAATCAATTGCTCTCAAATTTTTATAAATAATACTAGACACCTTGAGCTTTAATTTTATGTATCATAAGCGTAATTTGAGTAAGAATTGAGGGAGAAATATTTTTTGGAAGTAGGGGACCCGAACAGTCCTTGCACTTGACCAATTTGGGCAGTCCTCACACTATCGGACCTACAGGATGGTATACAACTTCAAATGCTACCAAATTTTGATACAACATAGTTGACATCTCAACCTTTAAAATGGTGTATGAAACATCCTAATTGGACTTCTGAGGAGGGAGATATTATCCCCCACCCTTCCATCACATACATGCTTTATAAATTACACAAGGTCCATCATACTTTAATTATAATTCTCCAAATATAACTACAAATAGAATACTCCAAATACAATTAAATACATCAATTCTAGACTTAACCAAAATAATATTACATGAATAACAACATGCATGGTATACATAACTCATGCAACCCAAATGTTCATGCACTAAGTCTAGCATATGCAAAATCCTCCAAAATGCAAAATGCCATAAAATATCAAGGACTCCATGTGCTCCCCATATCCTCAACTTGTGGGCTTCTTGCCCAAGACTCTCATACCGCTACAACCACATGAAATATACCCCAAAACGCAGGGTGAGATATGCGAATATATCTCAGTAATCCAAAGGTTATAGAGGATCACTCCGCCCAATTGCTCACTCAGATGTAAAATACAATAATGAACCATAACCACAGAGATAGAGAGAGATAAAAAGATAGAAAGAGAGAGAAAGAAATAGAAAGAGAGAGGTGATGGGGCATGTCTGGTCGGAAACCAAACCATGCACCCATCCGACCCAATGGCCTACGACATACGGCATACGGGCTCTCAGCCAAGAATGTGTTCATGGAACATCATTCAAGGCGACCCCAACTATAACTCCCGAGACATTCCTAGAGTGTTCCTCAATGAATAACATCTCTACGACCCCAGGCCAACTGGAACTCCATACGGAGGCCTCTCCAGTGGAAATCCCCTACGACATACGATAACTATCTACTGGCTAGAGATACGGTACAATTCTATGTACCCAACATCAACACATGCATGATCATGTTATAATTACACTATTGCATCAAACAACTTCCACCCACTACCCCAATGGGCATGGTGAAGCACACACATGGATTAACCCCAGTACTAAAAGATTACCTTTTTGAAGTAGCTTCAAACACAAGTTACCTCGTAACTTTCTCCAACCAAGAAATGCCTGCATAAAAGGTCATTTCCATGTCCATTAGTACTACAAAGACCACTCAATTGGTCATTCAAGCAATCATACAAAAGTGACTCAATCATTTACCAATATCCTTTTGGTCAAGGACCAAAGGCAATCCCAAAGCTCTAAGCTTCAATTTTCAAGAATCAAGTCTGTGGGAGGCAACCTACAATGATCACAACGTACGATCATCAATCAACTTGTCACACAAGTCAAAATACAAGACAATGAACTCCCTACCCCACAATCATACAATTCAGCCTTCATGGCCCTTTTTACATAGTTCATGTTGTTAATTTCATTTCATTATACATATGGCTTCCTTAGTCTATCACAACATTATATCAAGCTCACAATTGCATAATTTTATAACTCAACATCATTTTCCCCAATTTTCCTCACTATGGCCGAATCCAAGACAACTAAATGGCTAGGGATTTTTTTCACAAACTCAAAGCATCATACACTCATACAATCCACTTAAACTTGATTCAAATCATCACAAGTCCAATTATACAATTTTTGCATCATCTTTTCCTATTTTCATCTACTTGGCTGAAATCATGCATAGACATATCCAAGGATTCTCAATTGATTTTTCACACATCAAACACACTATACACCTTGTAATTAACTACTATAACTAATTCACAACTCAATTATACAAGCATACAACCATCCAATTTCACAAAATCTCAAGATCATCATCGAAATTTCCACTAAGTTACAAACTTTTCCACAAGAATTTTAATGAGCTTAATCATCATAATTCATCATTCTAAGACACATTTATCTAATGCACAAATTCAATTTGAGGTCCCCAACTACACCAATCTAACAACACATGCTTTAGGTCTTGAAATTCAATCTCACAAATCAACCAACAATAAGTGGTGAAACTTACCAAGAATCAAGGCCCAAGACTCCTACAAACAATACCCAAGCAATGACTCAAGAAATCAACTCCATGAACACCAAACTCCTCAAAATTTCATAGCAATGGGTATGGATTTTCTCAAAATCTAGAGAGTTTCAAGAGCTATGGATGTGTGAGTTGGGCTTGTTAGGTGGTTTACTTAAAATTTCATGAGGCTTTGATGATTTTGGTGGAAGATTGGATAAGAAATTAAGCAAACAAATTTGCCCTCTTTTCCTTTAATGGCTGTGGGTTTGGAGAGTTTAGGGGGAGGAAGAGTATGCTTGAATAGTGCAATGCAAATGTGGCTTAAGTGGCTCAGGTTAGGTGGGGCCCACTTGACACATCACCCAATTCAAATTATTTCAAATCTCCCACTTAAACCACCAATCTCCAGTCAATTCCTAAACTATTTATAAAATCATAAATTTAACATTCACCAAAGTCCTTTAATTGCCCTTGAGCAGATGAATCCAGAGTTTTCTAGTCATTCGGGGAAATCACAGTTTTAACCCGATATGTGCACTGTTGGCATTTGTTAATTCTAGTGATCAACTTGCAGATGTTTTCACCTAGGCTCTCAGAGGTCCTCAAATAGATTATATATGTAACAAGCTGCGAGCTTATGATATATACTTGCAAGCTTGAGGGTGAATGTTAGAAATAATATTGAATTATTATTATTATTTTATTATATAGATTCTAGAAGCTTCTTTGGGCTTAGCCCATTAGGTCATTTAGTCTCTAAAAAAAGAGAGCTCTCTTGTATAGTTATACATATAACTCAATACAATACAATACCTTCATATTCTTAAGTCTATAGCTTTAGGAGATTGGGTTTTTTACTTTGTCATTTTTATGCTCTTTGGGCAAGACACTATGACTATATTATTTTTTGAAAGTTATAAATGATGTATTATTCATTATTTTGCACCTAATTTACAAACACCAAGGTCCAGATCAATTGTGGAGTATATGATTATTTGGATACATTTATGGAGGACATGATCACAGGTTCTCACAATTGATGAATTGATTCACAGCTGTTAAATAAAGTTGTCGCTTTATTTAGGCTGCAATATTTTATGAAATAATTTTGTCCGAATCATTGTAAAATATTGGTGTGAATTAATATTCACTTTAAAAATATCAAGAAGGGATTTGATTAAGGTTATTTTTCTTTCATAAGGTATCAAATCTCTAGTTAACTATAGTTATGATGTTCGATTTACCAAAGGATGATTATATATAGATAATTAAATAGTTTTCATTCTTTGATTTACCAAAGGATGATGTTCGATTTATTGACGGCCAATAACTCAGTATTTTGGGAGTGAGACTATTTGATTATCGATATTTATGAGATAAACAATATGAAATTTATAGGAAATGTCCCCTTGATATATTATGGTACTTGGATATTGAAGACATTGACCATGCATGTAATCCATTAGAGAAACTATCACAATCAAGGGAATAAATAATTGATTGAGTAACAGAAAGCTCATCAGTCAGTTATCAACATTCTATAAGGGGTGATGCATATTCATGTTATATGTATTATTAATCTTGGAGTACAAGTTCAAGCTTATAGTAGAGTAGTGCCAAACTAGATAATTGTTTATTGATTATCAGGAGCCTTGATTAATAATAGATGGTAGTCCCCCAGGCTAGCTGGAGATAAGGGATGAGGTAATATCAGTTGATGATGACTAGTGAATTACATAGTCTTGAGTTTTGGGCTTAAGTTTGTACTCAAGAGTAAGTGAGAGATTATTGGGTTTATACTCTTTCACTTAAAGCCCAAATGGGCTCAGTATATGAGAAAAATTCAAGAAGCCTAGAGCCCAAGAAGCTTAGGGTTTAGGTTTCTTGGTACCTATATATAATCTCACTCTTTAGGCATCAGCCTCCAAAACTACTGTTGCAACAGACTGAGGTAAGGTCAAATATGATATTGAGAGTGCCCACACTCTAGCCCTGTTACCCCTTGATGATAGTTTGGAAGGTCTGCCAGAAGCAAGCTTCAACTAAGTGGTTGTCCGTGCTGGGACGCTAATCAAGCTAGTTCGTGAAGCCACGCCTGCACAAGGAGATCATCTCAAATATGTGCTACAAGATGTAACCTTCTGTGAAACTAAAACGATGATAATCTAACACATTCCAAACTGCAACCATCTCATCACTTCCACAAATCCAATTGCGCCTACAGACTCAACCGTATGTAGTCCATCCCAAGTGTTATTGGAGTGATCACTATCATATATCTACAATTACAACACTTCTACATTACAAAATACGACCAAAATATGAATATCTATATTTCATTCATACAATAATTATTGTCATCAAACCTCTATCTTCTCCATCAATACTATACATTCCATTCATACAATAAATATTTTCATCGAAACTCTAACTTAACCATCAAACTTCAATAACTACCTACTTGAGACCTATCGTAGAACAAGCTTGTCCCTGCCATAGCCTTTATAGACCATCGGCAAAAGTTAACACCTAGCCATCAGATTCATAGCCTTCATGCAGTGGAGAGCACCATCATCGTGGCTTTGTTTGTGACATTGGTGATACGCTATCGTAGTATCATAGCTAGCAAGTATTAAAGCCACCTATCACACTTGGAGTTCTTCCCCACGTCACCAAACAACACCACTACCACATGCCCATAAAAATTTCCTTACCTTTACCACTGCCATAAAACCTATAGGACCATCACCATTCAACCTAAAACAAGAGCATTGTGATTTGTGAGGTAAGGTGATGTATTCTGAGTCAATGAGTTGCTTATAGTTTTTTTTTTTTTGAAAGGAAATTATGTTTAGAGTTGAATTTTTGTGTTGAAGAAAATTGTTTATAAGGGTAGAGCTTCTGACTAGTATATTGATGATGAATATGTCCCACATTGAATATGTATTTATTCCCTTTTTTTTTCGGTAAACGAATTTATTCCCTTTGAATAAAGAATTTTTTTTGTTTTAAATCATATTTTTTAATATAAAATTCACCTTAATATTTATTAGATGCATGTAAGATACCCTCCACAGAGGTAGAAAACAATAAAATCTAACAAATATGTAATAGAAGGAATATATGGTAAGGAAAATTTATTTGAAGGATTCGTTCATAAAGTTTTAAAAATAAGGGACCAAAACCTAAAATCACTATATTTAGAGCGACAAAAAATATAGTTAAATATCTAAGCAGTTATATATCAAGTTTTTAACAAGGGATTTGCATTTGTCATTTAACATGACACAACAAATTTTCCTACACACACAACATTTTGTGAGACCCACACTTTTTGAAGAAAAAATAAAAAAAAAAGAAATTACGGCACATAAAACGAATCTCTATAACATTACACAATCATTTTTCCTACAACATAACTCTTATAAAACCCTTTTAATAAATATGCATTTTAGTACCACAAAGTCACAAGTGACATTAATGTGGTCTTCCAAGAAAAAAAGTTGACACTAATTTAGCTCTTAAATATTTGAAAGCAACATTGATTTAGTCTTTCAAGAAAGTTGACATCAATCTAGTCCTTGAATCAAAGGCTTTATTAATGGTACTCTCATGGTCTGTATACAAAAGAATGATTTTTTTGCCCTTTTTAAAAATCAAGAGTCTAAATTGATGTTTGAATGATAAAATTAATAATTAATGTCACTTGAAGGACTAAAATTATAGCGTTTACAAGAACTTAAATAATACTAAAATGAGTAATTTTGAAGTCAAGATAAGTTTTGTCATCATTAACAGGAACTTAATTAATACTTATAATAATAGTTTATTATTATTATTACGCTTGTTAGTAATTTGTGATGAGTTGTCCTCCTTGCGTCTTAACAAAATGCAATATACCGAATTTTTATTACTCTTTGGGTTTTATAAGAGTTATATTGTAGGAAAAGTGATTGTGTAATGTTATAGAGATTCGTTTTGCGTGCCGTAATTTTCTTTTTTCTTCAAAAAGTGTGGGCCCCACAAAATATTGTGTATGTAGGAAAGTTTGTTGTGCCACATGTTAAATGACAAATGCAAACCTCTTACTCTTTATATGTTAATATAATAATTACCTTAAATTTTTTAATTTATTTCAAATTGTTTGAAATATTTGAAATATTTTTATTACATTATTGTATGAAAACGTCAAAAGAAAAATTCTATAAGACATTAGCAGGACCTGCGATGTTATATGGAGCCGAATGTTGCTAGCACATAGGTAACATGAGGATAAAATGAGAACAACGAAAATGAGGGTGTAAATGTGGATATGTGGTCTTATAATGACGAATAAGAAATGAAGACATTTAATGAAATATAAGAGTAATATGGATGGCTAAAAAGATGAGAGAATATAAATTGAGATGATTTGAGCATATTATACGAAGACCTCTAAATTATTCTGTTAGAACAAAAGTTTATTACCATGAGCATGACATAAAGAGAGAAAGATGTTGACCGAAATTTACTTGGATGAAAGTAGTAAAACAAAACTTAATGGAGAGTATGAAATAAATTGACGGATGATGTGTCTTAGGATAGGATGGAGAAAACCTATTAGCTCTGTACATGGGTAGATCCATTTTTCTTCATATGTTTTTCTTTATTCATATTTTTTCTCTCTCTAATTTATTTTCCCAATTCTTTGTAATTGTCCCCCTCTTTTATCTACTTTTTTTTATTTCCCCCCTCTTATCTCTGTTTATTTTCATTTTATTTATTTATTTATTTTATTATTATTACTATTTTTTTTCTTTTCTTTCCTCTTCTTTTTCTCAACCTTTCTTTACTTTTTATTTGAGTTAATCTACCACTAACCCCAAGTAGATTGGAATAAATGTATTATTGATAATGATGTTGATGTATTGTCTCTTGATATCTCTACTAAATGAGATGAGAAAAACATGTTAATGAAATGAAAGAGTAATTTAGTGAAATGAAGTTTTATTTATTTAAAATTAAAGTTATTTAATGACTTATTTTTTCATGAGTGTATAAGATTAGTCCCTTTTATGGTCTAGAATGCGAATGTTTGTGTCACTACCCCCAGTTATTTTGCCTGGAAATCGAACTATGATTTTTTTTTTTTTTGGTTTATGTCAAATAATTTTTTTAACTCCTATGTAAAACCATAAATGATAATTATTTTAAACTCTTTAGCATAACTTTTTTCAAAACATTCTCTATTATTAGGTGAATTTAATGTTGATCTGTTTTTTAACATATTCATTCTCCATTTAATGTTTGAAAAAAAGCATCCCGAAATCGCTTAATTTATAGTGTTCGCTGAAAAGACTACAAACATTTACGTTTCACCAAAAAATTATTGTAAACTTTTTTATGATGAAAAAGTTATCGGTTGTAACTTTTGCCCCATTTAAAGAAATAATTACAACTTTTATATTCCGAAGATACAAATTTTTCTACTTAATTGCAAGTAATGATCAAAGTTAAGTACTTCAAAAATAACTAAATTTCTTTATATCAAATATATGAAAAGTAATTTAGAACTTTCATCCGATGCTGAAGAGATTTACCAATACACTGATGATGTATATAGGAAAAGCTTAAAACAAAATCTATATTCATATGACCCAACAAGAGCATTCTTGGTAATCGAAGTATATCGGCGTTTGGTAGAGGAGAATTTTTTTTTTATCCTGGAATCTCAATTTTTAAAAATATGATTTTTACATTCAGTTAACGATAATATCTGAAAATTAAAAATTTAAAAAAAATTAATTTCCCGAGAATTCCAAGAATCCCGCGTACTAAACAGTTAAGAAATTAAAATATAACTATCTTGGAATTGAATGGAATGATTGTTTCTGCTCCACCAAACAATGTTTTCTATATTTTTGGCCATTTGATTAGCATATGAATATATTCCATTTTATTCTAGTCCACTATGTTTTATGTATTTGATGCATATAATTAATTAAATAAAATGATAATTATAATTAATGAAAATATATAAGAAATATAAAATAAACACTAACTGATTGTATTGCGCAAAGAATGACAATTCTCACCTTTTTTGAGGAAGGAATATTCATGTTATGCTTGTTTTTGTGGAATCAAGTCCCAAAATAGAATTGTCATTCAGTGTTTTTGAAAAAGGAAAGTAAGGAATCATCACTATTTATCATAAAGACAAATATGGCTCCGTTTCAATGAATCAAATGTGCCCTTATATTTATTTGGATATTCAAATATTATTATTATTCATTAGTTCACTATCATATATATACTTCATATTTGACTCAATAATTAAGCAAAATATGTAACTCTCAGAAAAATCATTTTGGCATCGGTTTAGTTCCTCATAAAATACTTAGTTAAATCTAAATTTAACAATTGATGAAAATAAAACTTGAAGAATTGTCCATTGGGCATCCCAGATTCCCAAAGGAAGAATTGCCCTTGGGACACCCCACATTTGTTTTCCTATAAAACTTGAAGAATTAAGTTGATATAAATTTTATCTCATTAATTTACTCGTAGTTCAAGTGGCTTGGATGTTTTAAAAGTCCTACGAACTGGATTCTGGATAAATTACGAGTACCTAGATTTTGATTAAATTACAAATTGTTACAAAAGGAATAAATAATTTTGTATAAAATGCTATCACCTTAATTAATTAGTTAAAGTAATATATCTAATGCTAATTTTTTTTTTATATTAGAAATTATCCCTAAATTTATATAATAATTTTAAAATTTTCAATTCAAACTCATAAAATTCTAAAATATTATCCATCTTAGTTTTTCAAAAATATTTAAAATTATACGCTAAATTATCTTCTTGGGAGGTTCTAACTTCTAAGCAAATTTTATGATTTAAATCAATTGAAATATATGAAATGTTTTAATACTTGCTAAAAATTGTAAAAATGTGTTAATATTCTCCCACGTGCTTGAATGACCTATTTTTTTTTTTTTTTCCATTAATGATCTCTTCTATGAATTGGTTTGTGTTCACTTTATATTAATAATAGAAATATTATTTTGGGATATTGAGATATTCTAGAACTTTCTATTTTCTCTGCTCTTCTATATAAGATCTCAAGTTATGTACAAATTGATCACCAATCAATGAAATCAATTTTTTTTATTTCTCTTTTCCATAATTCTAATATAGTATTAGAGCGATATCATCCTCCTTGAGAGGAATTTTCTTCCACTTTGTCCCTGCACTTTTCTTGCTCTTACTTTTTCTTTATTTAGTTTTTTTACTTTTCTCTCTAATTTTTTTTATCACACCTGACGTGTTTATTCATCTCATTTTTTTTATGTCCATCTCAGATTTGTTTATTCATTTCATATTCCTCGTTGTTCCATCTTTCGCTCAGCTTTTCTTTCTCTATCCTTCTCTGTAGCAAACCTTAGTAGACACTTGATTTTGCTC
This sequence comes from Gastrolobium bilobum, assembly GCF_033153095.1. Lineage (NCBI taxonomy): Eukaryota > Viridiplantae > Streptophyta > Magnoliopsida > Fabales > Fabaceae > Gastrolobium > Gastrolobium bilobum. The sequence continues at coordinate 9,000 of NW_026897901.1, read as the reverse complement.
CAATGCTCTATTTTTCTCACTTGCTTTTCTACCTCACTCGATAATCACTGACTACCATGCCTGTTTCTGTTTCCACGAATGACTTTGTCTCTCTCCAAAGGAAATTATTGAAGCATATTCGCGATAACGTTCACGACAACATCTTCCATTGTCAATCTGTAATGCTCTTGCATTTCTTCTATTTTTTTAGTCAAATTTGATCTACATGTTTTTCGATCTATTTTTTGGCTCTATTTCGTATCTCTTGCTCTAATCGGACCTGTTCCTGGTCTTTTTGTTTTCTGCGTTAGTGTCTTTTTCAGCCATTTCTTTCTTTGTATTGTCCAGCTCTAATTTCATCTGCGATTTTGGGTTTCCTATCTATGGGTTTCAGATCTGTTTTGGCTACTTCCTCTGCCATCATGGCCGTCTTCATTTGCTGCCGCCATTGTCTGTAGTGGGGTCTCTATTTCGAATCACCATTGAAGCTCATTCAAGCTATCCTTTGGTTTTCCATATGAGACGTTTGCAGCACACGTTTTTTGAGTTATTTTTTTACATGTATTTGTTGTTGGCTTGTTTTTTTGGCTATTTTCATCTTGTTTCCATTATTTTTTTGGTATGGTATGGTTATTTTGGTATATTTTTTGTTATTCTGTTGGTTCCCTATTCAAGGGGAGCATTGTTCATGTTACTATTGTTGATTCTAGCCAGTGTTGTTAAAACGTCGAGTTAACCAGTAGAAATGACCGTTTCTACATTTTTGGGTCTAAAAATGTGTTGAAACAGTGGTAAAAACGAAAATTAAGTCTACTCGGTTGAAATGATGAGTCAACTCGGTTGACTCGACGAATTTATTGAGTCGACTCAATATTAAAAAAGAAGCGGATAGAGAGAGGGTGAAAATGAAATACTGCTTAGTATATATGCTGTAACACCGCAGTTCGCGACCGGTTAGTTAACATGCATATGGTATAGAAACGCTGCATAATTAAATGCTTAAGCGGAAGACCTAACCTATAAAAGTATCATCGTTATTCGCATAACTAAGTGATTAACTTTTTCTTTTAATTATCTTTACATATTGCCATGCGTATTTCATTTTACAAATTAATGTTATTATCTGTACAGTCTCATACTTGCACATAACACCTAATTATTTCCTGATAACCGTCAAAATACTATCTGAATATAATATCTTGTACTATTCCGACTAGTGTCTAACGGACAGTGTAACGGCTATAAATTAGACTTAACCAGGGATTAATTCCCACAGTTATTTTGTACCTGAAATACAGAAAAGTCTAGACCATCTATAAATATCTCAAACTGTTCAACACAGTGGACTAAAAATAGCTCCGTGCTAATACACTCATCATCTACATATAGATATTGTATCAAGTCATAACCTAAGGCTACATATGCCTCTCAAAACAATAACAACTATACAAGAGCATGATCATTCATCATGCCAAAACAATAAGTACAATCATCAACCCAAAGTATCCAACCATCTCTCCAGCATAACTGGGATCTCTATCCCTACTTCATCCTCTTACCTTGTGAAGCTTCTCTTGCGGCTGAAGTACCCGAAATATATCCCCATAACGCGGGGTGAGAAATAAATCTCGTAAACTCAGGGTTTATGGAGTACTCTCCACCCGTGAGTTCTCTTTCTGCATGTAAGATCAGATACATATAGCATAACATATATTATATAAGAATATTAATTTATCATGTTATCTCCGATATCCAATAGACAAATAAACAGATATGCAACCATGATCCTTTTAGACCCTGGTGGAACAACACAGAGGAAAATTCTCCTAAACCAAGAGCTTACCTTTTGAAGCTCCTGTAGCACGCTTACTTGAAACATAAGCAACTATGTCAAATCCTCAAAACTCTGATCAGAAATCACTATATCCTGATTCACACTTGTTATCCAAATATTTATCAAATTTGACTTTCATACATCCAATTATATCACAAGACTTTTATCTTGTCAATTCCATATTTCATTCTTGACAATTCATGCCCATACTACAAGTCATATCTAACCTTAAAACTTGACATTAGGTTAACCTACATTCAAACACCACCAAATAGAGACTTAACCACTTAAACTTACTTGAACTCATTTCATTTAAGTTTCTAGGGTTTAGTTATCAATTAACTTCAATTCCAACGATATACAACTAATCATGGCCAAACTCTAGCACACACATTCACACACATTTTCATGTTTTTTTGTAAGAACCCGCACCGTTAAATTAGGAATTTAATTAAATAATTATGAGATTAATGAGATAATTCCATAATTGACCCTAATAATTATGAGAAGGCTTAAATAATTATGGTAAGTGATTAAGAATACTGAAAGTCACTTTTCTGACGAAAAATGAAGATATCGGTCTGCTCCACGGTATAAGTGCGTACCGATGAAGTATCCCGAAAAATTACGAAAAGTATGTATATGTCACTAGAATAATATAGAGGGCTATCATAACGAGTTTCAGGTCGCAATAATGAGAACTGGTGCCAGAACTGATACTGGCTATGTAAAAGCGCGTGTCGGAAAAGTACTGCGAAAAATAAAATAAAAATATGAAAAATCTTAGAAAAATGAGTAGCTTCAGAAGCCTAAGTTTGGGATTAAAATGCTAAGCATAGCTATTAGCGCTAATACAATGCGATTAAAACTTAAGTGACCTATATAAGGCCTTGGCACATGATCCTAGGTCAGTCTTCATCCTTTTTACGTGACCTTGTGCCTCCCATTTCTGACTTGGCGCCATCCCCTCTTGCCACCTTCATTTCTCCAAAGAAAAACCCCCAAAGTGACCACATTTCCCCATTGTTCATCTAAACACCATGGTTGTGTGTGGTAGGGACTTGGGTAGGAGAAGAACTCTCATGTTCTGAGTTTAGGTTCTGTTTTGGAAGTGTTGGGGGGCTGAGTTTATGAAATTTGTTGTGAGCACCATTTCCTTGAGTGTTGGAGCTTCAAGGTGTCATCTTTGAAGAGAAATGACCCACCTTGGAATACATTTTTGTGGTCCCTTGGTTGCTGCTCTGTGGAGTGGCATTGGAAGCTTCAAATCACTGCCTCTTCTCTGTTTTGAGAGCTTGGTAAACATTCTCAACCTTTGATCATGAGTTTAATGGTTAAAAATGAAGCCTTGATGCATGTAATAAGCCAAAGTTCATAACTTAAGGTTGGGTAAGGTTAAACACACCTAGAAATGCATGTTTAAGCTTCTGGAATCGTTAAAAGAGCTACCTTTGAGAAGGATATCTCGCGAAATGCAGAACTTCATTCTGTCACGAAATATCCGGATATGGTATCCGTATATTGATATCCAGATATGGTATCCGGATATGGGATCTTACGATATCCGAATATGGATATCGGGGTATGATATCCGGATATGCATATCCGGATATTGATATTCGGATATGGCCTTGACATATATCCGGATATTCTGGGAATTTTGAGACAGTAACGGTACTGTTCATACAAAATGATATTTTGAGTTTGTGGACCCATGATTGGTTAATGTGGACTTCTGTAATAACTAATCTAAGTTAGAATCAAAGTGATTAAGGGCTTATGGATTTGTGAGAAGCCTAAAGACATGAAACATAAAAGGAAAGCGTTGTCTTTTATGTTATATGCTTATAGATTATGAGTGTTGATATGATTGTTGGTATAAACAGACTGTGAGAGTGCTGTTTTGAAGGTAAAATAACCTTGAAGGTCGAGGCAATGTGATAGGGAAAAACAAAAATTTTCGCTAGCGGAACACACATGCATATCAAGATACGTGCTTTAAGACGTATATTATACCTTGTTCGTGAAATTTCAGGATGATCAAGGTCAGGTCTGAAGGGTTCAAACCCTCTAACGTTGATCCACACCACCCGCGTCTAGATGCAAGAACTCCTTCTTGTAGAACCACCAATTGATCACTACAATGAGGCTTGCTATGCGCTCAATGTATGAAAGAGGAGGCTAAGCAAATGTGTTTAGAAGAGTGATGTTTTCAGAGAGAAAACCTCACAAGGTGGTGCATGGAAGGAGAGAATGGCTAGGTCTTTTCTAAAAAACCCTAAGGAGGAACACACTTGTCTTTCACACAAGAGAGTGAGGGAATAAATAAGTGAAATCAAATTTTTCACCTCAAAATTCTATGAAAGTGGCGCACAACAAAATGAGGAGATAAATGAGTTGTTGCAATTCAAAACTCCCAACAACCTCTCCATTGAATCCTTATGAGATAAGGTCTTTATCTAATAAAGATTCTGACCTGATGGTCTTCACATGACCACTCACACTGTGCGCCCCATTCAGTCTCAAAAGGAGTCCAGATACGTTTGAGTAGTTGCATTCAAACTTGAATCAACTCACTCAAATATTCTCCCAACAGACCGTATCTTTTGGAGCTGATTTTGATGACTAAATGACACTCACCAACAGCCAAAATTAGCGCCCCAATCTTCTTGGATCATGTCCAAAAGATCTTCTCTTGATACTAGTGATTTGTTCCAACAAGATCTTATCTTATCCTTTTGTTATGAAACAACTTTTCATAGCCAATTCAAATTTGAATTCAAATATTTAAATTCGAATATTCAAACTTTCAAATTCAAACTTTCAAACATTCAAATTCAAATTTCAAATTTCAAAATTCAAAATTCAAATTTCGAATTCAAAATTCAAATTTCAAATTTTAAATTCAAAATTCGAATTTCAAAATTCAAATTCAAATTTCAAATTTCAAAATTCAAATTCCGAATTTCAAAATTCAAAATTTAAATGTTTGATAATTAATTTAACCAATTAAATTAATTAGTAGTGTCTTCGACTATCCAAGCCCATTACTGTGATCCATGCGCCCTCCACCCTCAAGGTGGACTTCCAAACTACTTCTTGGACTAATGACGATTATGAAGCCAATACCTTTAATGCTAGTTCATCTAGACAATTAGGTGTTAGCGTGTGACCCATTAGGTCCAACATAGCCACTGACATAAATGAGTTTGGGCCCAATAAGCCCACAACCTATCTAATGACAACACAGAGCAGTAGCAATGTTTTGTTGCCCCAGAACTAGTTAGATTAATGACTTGATCATCCTATTACACATATTTGGTTTCTGTATGTATTTCCCTTCGTCGCGGTTACCTTCCCATTAACCTAGGGTAAGGAAATGTATCAACCCTTGCGGTTTAGGGTAAGCTTTATTCGAAATAGGGAATCTTCAATTTACTGACTCTAAAGGCAGATCATCTCATGATCTCTTTTACTATGCATAGATTCCCGAGTCCCTGTAAATGTCATCCTGATTTCTCCGGTTTAAAGATAACCTAATCTCTCACAGAGATTTGACGAATTCCTTTAGCTTATCACCCTAGCCCTGTGCTCTTTCAGGACAAGCCCAACAGTATACCTATGAGTCTCCATGTTTCAGGCAGACGAGGTATACAATCAAAGCATGCCTTCTAGAACACAGTCTAGGTAATAACTTCTGGTCTAAGGAAAGACATCCAAATATAAAGAGACTACTCTAATGATACTCTCTGTGAGATTTCCTCATAGAGTCTCTTTTGTGGGTCTGTTCAGTGCGAGCTATACCCTTATAGGTCCACCCACGACTTTAGCTAAGACATCTCCATATCTGTAGCTCATGAGGTCTTTACCTTGCATCCGAATACAAGTAGATAAGTCGTGCTTGTCTTACCCGAGATCACTGATCCCCATTCTCAGTGTCTCTAGACTAGGAACATAAATTAGGAGTAAACATCAAGTATCCTTGAATCCTCATGTTCGTGATCTCATCACAGATACTCAAGAGATACCTATTTTATTCCAAGGGGTTTATCCAGTTACAGTAATATCGAGACAAAATATGAAACAGGATAAATAATGCTTTTATTTATTTGCGACAATACAAAGGTACACTTATATCCTAATCTAATCAAAAGATTGTCTCTAGGACATCCATATACTAACAAGCTCCCACTTGGCCTAGAGCCAATCAGACCTAAGTCGTATACCCAAAGCCTCATAATGACTTATCATGTTTTCTCTGAGAAACTGCCTTTGTCAGAGAATTGGCTAGGTTATCATCTGTGGGAACATAATCCATCTTTACATCCATCCTATCAATGATTACTCTAATCAGGTGATATTTGCGGAGCACGTGTTTAGATCTTTGATGAGACCTAGGTTCCTTTGACTGCGCAATGGCTCCAGTGCTTTCGTAAAGCAACTGTATGGGCTCATCTACGCTTGGAACCACCCTTAGTTCAGATATGAACTTCTTGATCCACACGGCCTCCTTAGCCGCTTCTGAAGCAGCTATGTATTCAGCTTCTGTCGTTGAATCTGCTGTTGTCTCCTGCTTGGAACTCTTCCAAGATACTGCCCCACCATTTAAGGTGAACACGAACACTGATTGTGACTTCCAGTCATCTTTGTCACTCTGAAAGCTGGCATCAGTGAACCCTTTCACTGAAAGCTCATCAACCCCACCATAGACCAGAAACGCATCCTTAGTTCTTCTTAAGTACTTAAGGATGGTCTTGACTGCTGTCCAGTGACCCTCTCCAGGGTCAGACTGGTATCTGCTCGTAATGCTTAAAGTATATGAGACATCTGGTCTCGTACATATCATGGCATACATGATGGATCCAATAGCCGAAGCGTATGGAATTCCACTCATGCGATCCTTCTCAGGGTGTGACTTAGGACACATAGCCTTTGAAAGATGTACTCCATGACTGACAGGAAGAAAACCCCTTTTCGACCCTTCCATGCTAATCCTCTTTAGCATCTTGTCAACATACGTGGATTGAGATAAACCCAGCAGCCTATTGGATCTATCTCTATAGATCTTTATACCAAGTATAAAGGCCGCTTCTCCCAAATCCTTCATGGTGAAGCCTTTTGAAAGCCACTCTTTCGTTATTTGTTATGTAGGGATGTCATTTCCTATTAAAAATATGTCATCTACATAAAGTACCAGGAAGACGACATTACTCCCACTAACCTTCTTGTAAACACAAGGTTCATCCTCGTTCTTGATAAAACCGTTACTCTTAACGATTTCATCAAAATGAATATTCCAACTCCTTGATGCCTGCTACTATTGCAAGCATGATCCTAATAGATTTGATCATGGCAACCGGTGAGAAAGTCTCATCATATTCAACTCCTTGTTTTTGACGATACCCTTTTGCCACCAACCTAGCTTTGTAGGTCTGAATGTTGCCATCTGCATCAGTCTTTCTTTTAAAGACCCATTTGTTACCGATAGGAACTATTCCTTGCGGTTTAGGAATCAAGGTCCATACCTTGTTCTGATACATCGAATCCATTTCAGATTCCATGGCTTCGAGCCATCTAGAAGAGTCAACATCCTTGACTGCCTCTTCGTAGTTACTTGGTTCATCATCCTCGACGGTTTGCTGATTCTCAATCACAAACCCATACCTCTTAGGTGGATGGATGACACTAGTACATCTACAGAGTTGTGTGTTTACTTCTCCATTGGAGAACGTCGCCTGCGGAGCAGACTCGGGTTCCTCAATCTGTTTCTTGTGGTTCTTGAACTTCTTCAAGATCAATCTTACTCCCACTGGCTCCTTGAGAGATCAAATCCTTCTCAAGGAACTCAACATTCTTTGACACAAACACCTTGTGTTCATTCTTGGAATAAAAGTAGTATCCCTTAGAACCTTGGGATACCCCACAAATAGACATTTAGTACTCTCAGCACTAAGCTTGTCTGATGCCAACGCTTTGACATAAGCCAGCGATCCCCATACCCTGAGGTAACTCAGGTTGGGTCTCTTACCGTTCCATATCTTATATGGTGTGGTCTGAACAGATTTAGACGGTACCCTATTTAGAAGGTATGCCGCTGTGTCTAAGGCATATCCCCAAAACGATTTTGGAAGTTGAGTCTCACTCATCATAGACCTAACCATGTCTAACAAGGTCTTGTTTCTCCTTTCGGAGACACCATTTTGGTGTGGTGTGTAAAGTGCAGTAAACTGCGAGAGAATTCCATTTTCTCTTAGATAATCCTGAAACTCATGGCTCAGATATTCACCACCATGATCTGATCGCAATGACTTAATCATCTTGCCATGATGTTTCTCTACTTCATCAGTAAAGGTAATGAAATAGGAGTATCCTCCTCTAGCCTCAATAGACATTGGGCCACATACATCTGAGTGAATGAGTTCTAATAACTCACTAGCCCTATAAATCTCAAGCCTATTGGGCCTTTGATGAATCATTTTCCCAGCTAGACAAGATTCACATTGTCTATAAGATTCCAAATCCTTGGAATCTAGGTATCCATCTATATGCATCCTAGACAATCTTGTTTCATTTATGTGCCCTAGTCTATAGTGCCAAAGATAGGATTGATTATCTATGCTAGGTCATTTCACATCTACATTGAGCACTTCAGTTCCCATTTCCAAAACATACAAGCCATTTATTAAAGAAGCAGTACCAAAAATAAAATCATTCAAAATGATAGAAAATGTACCGTCCCTAATAGTGAAAGCAAAACCATCTTGTTCTGAACAAGAAATAGAAATAATGTTTCTAGAAATGCCGGAAACATAAAGACAATTATTAAAATGCAATAAGAAGCCCGTAGGCTAATGAGGTCGGTATCTCCACCAGCATGAGCAGCAACTCTTGCTCCATCACCAACGCGGAGGTCCACTTCGTTCTTCTCCAATCTTCTAGGGCTCCTAAGCACCTGCAATCACATTGCAGATTATAAGAACCACAACCGGTATCCAATACCCATGAAGTCGGATTAGCATAAGAATAATTTATCTCAATCATATAAATACCTGAGGTAGAAGCATCACCATGCTCCTTCACACTCTTCAGGTAGTCTGGACAATTCCTCTTCCAATGGCCATTCTTGCCACAATGGAAGCATACAACATCGCTTTTGTCCTTGGGTGCACTCTTACCTTTCTCTTTTC
>NW_026897900.1:0-40041 GCF_033153095.1 Gastrolobium bilobum | reverse complement strand
CCCCACGGGGACACACTCCGGGTTGGCTGGCTTAAGCGAAAGCTCTTCAATATGTTTCTTTAACTCGGCTAATTCCGGTGGTGACATCCTATACGGAGCCAGAGAGAGATAGGCCCCAGCAATAGATCAATCGTGAACTCAATCTCTCTATGAGGCGGAAGTTGTAGAATTTCATCTGGAAACACATCCACAAACTCCCTCACCACGGAAATAGTGCCAATCTCCTCATGACTTCCGCCTACTAAACCCCCCACAAAGACATATCCCAATGCCCCGGCCCTCAAAGCCTTTCTAACCTGCAACACAGATAGATATGGGGAAGAACTAGTAGCAGAATCATCAGCATCAAGCACAATCCTTTTACCGCAGCAGTCTATCATAGCACAGTTCTTTGACAACCAGTCCATACCCAAGATAACTTGAAGGCTGATCATAGGTAAACAAATAAAATCCAGCACGTAATCTCGGCCTTCATATTTGAATTCGACATCTTTACACAACACGGATGTATAACACTCCTCTCCAGTAGCTGTAACCACTTTCATTGGAGGGCGAATGTCATACATTTGCAAATTTAGACCAACGGCCATAAAATCAGACATACAGGAGTGTGTAGCTCCTGAATCAAACAACACTTCAACATCCATATTATCAATGTAAATTGTACCTTTCACTAGATTCGGAGCCTTCTCCGATTGTTGACGGTCCATGGTATATACTCTACCAACCGTCTGAGACTCTAGCATAGGTTGAACAACAGAGACCGGAACGGCAGTAGCTTGAACTGCCATAGTCCTTGCTTCGTTCTGAGGACACTGCCTGGAGTAGTGACCGGATCTTCCACATTTAAAGCAAATCACCTCACCGGTAGCACATGGACCTCTATGCTCTTTGCCACATCCCTTGCACTTGGGAGGAGGTCCTCTATCAACAAACTTCTTCTGAGTACCGGGTTTTTTGAACAAGTCAAAGGGCTTATTCGCATTCAGCTTCTTGCCTTGCACCTTCCTGTTCTTCCAATAACCTGAGCCCGTTGCTTTATTGGAACTAGGTGCCTGGGCCTCAGAAGACTTCTTGGCTTGGGACACCTTATACACTTCTTCCACCTTTCTACACTGGTTTACAAACCGACTGAACTCTCGGATGTCACAATTTGACATCTTCCGAGACATCTTCTCATTAAGACCCCATTGGAACTTGGAGGTCATTTCAGCCGGGGTGGGTAAGGCTCGCCCATAGTTGGCGTATTTCACCAACTCATTGAATTTTGAGAAGTATTGGTCAATAGACATCGACCCTTGTTTGAGATCGTTATACTCATTCTGCTTTTGTTCCCTAGCCTCTCTAGGGAAGTAGTTATCCAAGAACAATGTCTCGAATAACCGCCATGTGATCTCCCGACCTTCAGCTTCTAATGGCTGCACGGTATTTGTCCACCAATCTTCTGCTTCCTCTTCCAGCATATAAACAGAGTAAGCCAACTTCATTGCGTCAGGGCACCTCATCACCCTGAATATTTTCTCCATAGCTTGGAGCCATTTTGCAGCCGCCATTGGCTCATAACCTCCCTTAAAAGAAGGAGGTTTATGTTTTCGGAAAGCCATCAATCTCCTTTCCTCCATTTCATGATCACCGACATTTTCAACTTGAGGTTGACGAACCTCAGTGTGATGACTCCGACTTCCAGAGTGATGGCTACCCTCACCCTCATTGTTACCCACTCCACCCTCTTCCTGTGAAGGAGGTGGAGAATGCGTAGCAGTGTGAGGAGGAGGAGTGGGTTGCCAGTTCACGGGCCTAGGACCCCTCAACGTCCTCAACTCGGTCATCATCGCGGCCATAGCAGTCCGCGAGTCTTCATTTGTCTTTAACAAATTTTCATTGGCTTGCCTGCTAGTAGCCAACTCTCTCTGAACGGCTGCAAGAGCTTCAGCCACGGGATCAGGCGGTACGCCCGTTGCCCCACGGCCACTTCTAGGCCTCACAAGAGCAGCCAAAACAGGTTCTGGCTGAGCATTGGTGTTTGATGGTCCGGGGTTGTTTCGGTTCCTCGTCATGTCACTACACATGTTACACAAAGAAGTGAGTTGATCAGGCCCACACTTAGTGATCACAAATGCAATAATCATACAGAGTACTAAAACAACTATAAAGCATCAAACACTAAGCATACTCAACAATAGCTAACAGTTATTCCCAACGAAACTGCTCTGATACCATAATATGTAACACCCCGTTCTAGAACCGGTTTGTTAACATCGCATTATGATATTAAGCGCAGTTACAATCACATGGGTTCAATTAAAATCCGGATAAATTTTTCATTTTAAAACGTACCGAACTTACAATACCCAATTTCGCGATCATAACCATATTACCTTGCGGAAACAGATAAATTAAGCTTAACATCATGTTCATTTCCCATTTTTAAACCATTAATTTACTTCTTGTTTAGTTCAATACTTCTACTATATTGTAGGTTTCTTTATTAGCTACCCGTGGCTTCAAACCGTGCTCAAATCGGAGCACTGTAGTCCAAGTTAGGACAATTTGAAGCAACACAAGAGAGTGTTGGTCACGGGCCCAGCGCGCTTCAGCGCACTACCGGGCGCTCAAGCGCGCGCTATCGGGCGCTAAAGCTCCCACGGGGACGTTTTAGCGCGCAGAGACAGAAGCATCTCCTCCAACAGTGGCGAAGGGCGCTTAAGCGCGGACCAGGGCGCTCAAGCGCGCAACCCTGGGCGCTTAAGCCCCACCCTGGGCGCTAAAACACGAGGGGGCAGTAAGCCACCCAACTTTCTGCAGCAAAGGGCGCTTAAGCGCACGCCAGGGCGCTCCAGCGCGCAATCCTGGGCGCTTAAGCCCCCACTAGGGCGCTCCAGCGCGAGGAGGCAGAATGCATTGGCACTCGCAGGGGCAGCAGGGCGCTTGGGCGCGCTCCTGGGCGCTTAAGCGCGCTGCCAGGGAATTCCAATTCCCATATTTCTCAAGTCCAAGCCTAGGGGAAAATGCATCCCCATTACAAACCCCAAATGTCCATGCCCCAAAACTAAATCCTAGCACTCATCCAACCTCTCCTCATGAGATTTAGCTAGAATTTGGGCAGCATGACCTTTGTTTTCTCATCGTTTACCAGTTTAAACGAAGAGGGTACCTAATTGATTTTCAGCCCAACCAATTCAACAACTCAATACATAACAAGCATGCATATATTGAATTCCAAGTAGGCATCATTTACATTACATATCCCTTACAAATCATAGAACTTAGCTTACAAAACACTATGATCATTCCCTTGGCTCCCATCAACAAAAGGTGTAACCAAAGGCATGAGCATAGGCTAAGTTCATCCAATGAATCAAGATATTCAAATGATCATGGGCTTTCAAAATAAAATCCTATACATGTCAACTACAAAAGGCATGCATAAACTCAAAGAAATGCCATATTTCATGCATAATCCAGATATGGCCACTTGCCACCAGAGGCTCCTGCAGCATCCTTACCTGAAAGGGGGTCCCCACAACACGGGGTGAGATATACGAATATATCCAGTAAACCAGGGGTCCTTGGAGCATCTCTCCACCCCACAGTTCCATATCAGTGTAATAGCAATAACAATAATAATGCAGTAAATACATATCTATGCAAAGTGCAATACATCTCCAGGAGAAATCCCTCGAGCTCTCAAGCTGTCCTAAGGAAACTCAGATGCAAATAGTCCTACTGGCCAGCTAACTACCATGTATGATTTACGCATCGTCATGCAACATACCCACATAGGGAAACACCATCCTATGCCACACCAAATGCATACACATACGTATAACAAAGCATTACACTATTTTATTGCATTTATATACACAATCACAACCTCCACCCTTTCAGGGCTTGGTAGAACAGTCAAGGGAATTACACCCAAGGTCCGAAGGCTTACCTCAATGCTTCAGTCAACCTTTGTTCTTCACCAACAGTTTCAGCAATCAACTTTTACAAACATACACCTACACATGGTGTAATGCAATCAACACATTGCATCCAAGAGTATTTCACAATCAACCATCAATTACTCAATTCAAAGCACAACACAAGTATGAGCTTACCAATTCCATTGAGCTATTCAAGCTCCATAGCTTGCTCCAATGGTTGATCACTCACGGTTGGTCCAAATGTCTCGATCCTAGACATCACAAGGATCCAATCAATCATTCAACTCACTAATTGTTCAACATGCTAGAATACCAACCAATCCAAGCATGAATTTTCCAATATTATGAACAATTATCAAATGACTATCTAGGCTCATTTCCACCGATTAAATGACATTCCTAGCATTTTCCATAACATGCTCTAAGCTCCATTCTTCCTAGAACATAGCTAATTCAACTACATTTCATAGAAATCCCAATTTACTATTCACAAACCCTAACTCATGCAAATTTCAAGGAATCATGAGGTTCAAGGGTTAGAATCTTACCACCAATGGTCACACAACCAAGGATTGATGGCTCCTCAAGCTTCAATGGAGGTAGAAACTCTCAAAACCCCAATTTTCACCAAAGGGCCGAATTTTTGAGAGGTAATATCTCTCTCCACAATGCTCCCCACTCAAAACAAAGCTAGGATTATGAAAGAGGGCGAGATTCTAAGCGATTTAGGCTTTTGAATCACTCAAATCGGTTAAGGTTTCCTCTCTCTCTCTCTCTCCCTTTCTTCTCCCTTCTTCTCCCTCTCCTTTCTTCTCTTCTGGTTCGACGGGTTGCTGGGGGAAATGGGGGGTTCTTTTTGGTGTTTTATCACTTAACATTGGTTAAGTGGTAACATGTGGGTATTGGTTCGTCTATCTATTTAACTCCAATAATTACCAAACTTTACCCAAAAGTCTGGAATATTATTCTAGGAATATTACTATTTTTATTTTTATATTTTGGGCACTTTCACCAGTACCCATTTATACCCCTTAATTTTCACTGAGTACACTTTTTAACTCCAAAGTGACTCAGATTCATTTAATTTAGCATTATACTTAATTTTACTCACTAAAACGTGTTTAATTAATTAATTACACTTGATTTCCTAATTAATTAATATGGGCTATTATAGAAGACATCTTCAATCCAGCTTGAGAGATTTATATTTAACGAAACAAAATATAGATTCCGCTTATTTTATTCTGATAGTATGTGAACATTTGCTCCTTGATTTATTTACTCCCTGGTTGTGCGGTGGATTTTTTTTTGAATATGTGAGGTACTACGATTTTAATTAAATGAGTCCACTTTAAATTTTTTATAGAAACCATGAATAGTTTTTTTATTTGTTAGGGACTAAAGTGGACATCATAAAATTTGCTGAAGACCGAAAATGATATTTACTCTTCTTTTTTATTGTGAATATTCTAAGTATATTGGGTAGTTGTAACTACCCGAAAAGTTTAAAGATTTTAGCAATTAAATTAGACAATGGAGTCCCCATCAATTTCTTTTAAATTAGAAAAAATTGAAAAACAAATATTTACTATGTAGATTGGTCTTTAATAATTCCAGTCGAGGATCAGGAGGCTGAGTATATACATGAAATGCTAAAAACTTTATTATATTGTCCCCTATAATTCATCCATTAAAAATAATTACCTTAAGTTAATTGTGTAATTTATTTAGAAACCTCAAGATATTTGTTTACCGCCTAGACAAAAATAAATACTAGGACCAAATTATTAAAAATATTTCTTGGCTTGACAGGAAAAAATTTCCTGCTCCAAAGTTATAATAACTCTAACCTCTATAATATGGATCTAAGCTTTGATTAATGGTTTAATCATAGTAATTATGGTATAATTAGATTGAAAATCTAATTAGGTAAAAATAAGGCATTTTTGGAAAAAGTGAGAGTTTTGGGGTATAATTGCTAGTCGCAAAAAGTTACCTGAAACTTAAAAATAATTGAATGAAAAATAATAAAATAATTTTAGTGAAAGTCTAAGATTACGTTAGATGAGTTAAATGGTGAGAAGACATGATTGGAATACCGCTTAAAGTTGCTTTGACATATGTAAGTTAAAATATCTTAAGTTATTCATTACACATAAACTCATTTATTTCTTCTTCTTCCTATGTGCGAACCCGCGGACACCATAGTCTTGGAAGCTTGATTTCTATCTTCTTGTGTAGTCATCCATTTTTCTTGAAGTAAAAACCAAAGTTGTTAGAATCTCAATATAAACATAACCCCTATTTCACAATCCCTTAAAAGTGATTCTGCGAAGAGAAAAAGAGAGAGGAAGGTGGCGATTTGTAGGTTTTTTTTACCAATGGAGAGTGGCTTGATCTCATCCAAGTATTGGAGATCACTCTTGGGTTAAATCTTGGTAAGTTGATGTTTAGAAGTCCTATTTTCATGCAAGTTTGATGATTATGTGATTTTTAGGTTACTTAATGGCAAATTCCATGGTTGATATGGTTAGAGTGTTGTGTAGCCTTAGGTACTTTGGAAAGTATACTAAGGGACTAAAATAATCGGTATGAATATGGTCGGATCCTCATTTGGACAATGTTGAAGTTTTATGCGAAAATCACTTGTGACTTAGGGTGTTTCTTGCAATGCAAGTAAGTAGCTTATAATAACCCTCACATGTAGTGTGTATTAAATTATGAATTAATGATTTTAATCATGATATTGAAGAATAATTATAAAAAAATAGAAGAAAAAGAAATAAAGTCATCTTTGGTGAAAAAGGAGTTAAAATAATAGTTAAGGGGTAAAAATGCGGGTAAATAAAGTTATCCAAAAAGTGAAACTAAAAATAGGAACGTGACTAGAAAAATGTTCTAGTCTATTGGTAAAGTTTGATAGTGAATGAAGGTGCGTAGATAGATAAGCTTTTACTCAATTAAAGTAACTTAAAATTTTAAGTTTAGAAACACTAGAAACAATGCTTCATTTCTTCTCTCCCGCGTGCGTTTCCTTTTTTCTTCCTTCTCTGTGCAACGAACCCGTGGCCATTGGAAGGAGATCTTAGATTGTAACTTCTTCATTTCTTGATGAAATCAAGTGAGGTAAAAAGCAAAGTTGCTTAGAATTGGGAGACAAACACAACCCCTAATCCATAATCTATCAAAAATCCTTGTATTGAGAGAAAATGGAAGGGAAAGTGGCACCCCTTTGTTGATTGAAGGTCCAAGAAAGTGTTTTGATCTCATTTGAGGTTGGAAATCCACTCATTAGGTGATTCTAGGTAAGTCTATGTTAAGAAATCCTAGTTTTCTTAGTTTTGAGAAAGATTGGATTTAGGTTTTCTTTTTTAAAGTTTGGCTTGATTGAGCATGTTAGAGCTTGATTGAGGCTTGGCTTATGTTGAGAAACGTGTTTAGATGAGGATTTTAACGGTGAAAATATATTTAGAAAATTTAAGATACCGTATTTTTGAATAGTGACGTATACGTGAATAGTACTGTAGAGATGAACAGTACTGTATGTATGTATTGATGATGGATACTAATGGAAATGTGTTCCTTGGTTATAGTGTGAGACCAAGTAGACTTGTGGAGCAAGAGCATGGACATTGAGCAAGGCTCTTGATTACTTGAGATTGAGGTAAGTATCAAACAATGGTTTGATAAGAAACTTATATGAAATGAATATATGATTAATTGTGATAAATTCACCATGGATAGATGTGTTGGTCATTTGTTGAGTATTTTGTTGGCTTGTGGACCCTCTGACTTGGAAGAGGCTAGAAAAAGAGCTATTCCAGGTAAGCTTTCAGTCCTTGGGGTTAATCCCCCGTTTGTTTCACCAAACTCCGAGGGAGGGTGGTAGTTTGATATGGTATGTGCAAATGATGTTATATGTTGCATGTATATGTATGTATGTTTGTGTGCCACACAAGACTATGTTTCCTTGTGTGAGGCATAAGACGGTGTTTCCTTATGCATAGTATGAGACGGTGTTTCCTCATACGGTATGTTGCAAGACGGTGTTTCCTTACATAATGCATACTTGTTATATTCTCTGGCCAGTGGGATTACATTATTTCACACTGCATTGTCATACATATTCTGATGGATGCATGGATTTTTATACTATGTTTATACTATAAGTGAGCTTAGGGGTGGAGGAGCCCTGATGACTCTCTAATTTACTATGTATTAAGGGTCAATATGAGCATGAAATAGATTTAAAAGTAATTAAAAGTCATGAGAATTATAATTAAATTGTTATTTTATTTTCAATAATATTCTCATAAGATTTCTTATATTTTGCAGTAATTTCAGCTCAATAAAGAGATAAATTGGAGATATCAAGTAGAGTTGCTTTTTCTGAATCATTGAAGATCTTATCAAATCTTCATTCTGAATATTTTTAAGGAAAATTCTCCATTAAATTAAAAAAAGAGAAGAAAGATTTGAAAGATTGGATCAAAGATATGATTAGAGATTCTAGTGAAGATTCCAAAGAAGATATGATAGAAAATTAAAAGATATGGTTTTCATCCCTATAAAAAGGCATCTCTTGGAAAATCAAGGCCAATTCCCCAGTGACACCATAATCAACCCGAGAGAACACTGCAATGTCATCACTACTAAGAGCGAGGATGAAGAAAAAGATGGAGTTGAAGCTTCTACAGGCAAGAATGAGCACTCTCAAGAAGGGAAGGAAAAATCAAAAGAGCAATCTTCTGTAATTTAGAAGAAGCAATGAGATTTCTCACGCTTTGAAAAACCTCCATATCCCATAAAGTCAAAGTAGTATGCACAGAAGCAACAACATGCCAGGTTTTTAGATATTTTTAAGAAATTGCAAATTAACATTCCTTTTGCAGAAGCTCTGGAGCAAATGCCTTTGTATGCTGATGGGACGAAAATTCGTGCCCATCTAAGCCCATTTTGATGGCAAAATACCATCCGTTCCCTCACCTGATGAGAAACTTTAGCACTAAAAGCACATGTTTAATATCTTTTTGACAAAAACACAGTGGGGAACGGATGGTGACGTAAGTCTTTGGAAAATATATAAAAAGGGGAACGGATTTGGAATATTAAATACACCTGCTCCACTCATTTAATATTTCTGACCACTTAGCAGAAACGTTGGAAAGAAGCTTCCATAAAGCATAAGCGGTGCAGCAATCAAGCAAGAGGAAATGTGGGCAACAGAGAATAAACGGTTCCTATTGGTTAAAGAGGAAAGCAATGCATGTGATGATCAGAAGGAAAGACAAATCTCAACAATAACTGTCCCATCCAGCCACTTGCGCCCCTCAAAGCACTGTTCACACCGCCCCTTCCATGCAGTCAATAAAACAACTCCAAGAGATTTACAAGCTTGCCATTCACTCTTCTACCTATAAATAGGACGTCCCAGCATGAAGACAAGCATCGAATTCCTTAAGAAGAGATCACTTAGTTTATTTTATATTTTTCTTTGTATTTTTGTATAGTTTTAACTTTAGTTAAGTGACAACACTTCTTCTTCATTCTGTATCACCCACTTGAGACTCCTCACGAGCAACAACCATATTCTCCACTTTTCATTTCGTTGTAATCAAGTTATTTTCATTTAAATACAAGTGTTCTTTATCTCATTTCCGTTCGTTATCTCTGAACTGAATCTCGGGTCTATGGGACTTCAGTTTGGAATAATTATGTTTAAACTAGTAGCCATGGGCTAAACTATCTATGGAACGGAAAAACTGCAAAGTTCTTAAAGACTTATTTTCGAAACTTTTGTATTTAAGCTTTTGGATTTCTCTGGTTAAGTAAGCTATATTCATTGTGTATTAATGGAAATTGAACACATAATGAGAAAGGAAATTCCATAAGGAAGGAATTTCAGACAACTTAACCAGAGGGGGAATGTAGTGTTGTGGAAACAACACTGCTGGTTGCCTTAGGAATAAGGGGCCACCTCGTTCATTTTAAGGTCCTGTACCCAGTACCTGTTGGAGTCATCCAGTCCATAAGCTGAGGAATCAGACGTTGGCAGTTAAGAGACTGGAACAAAGACAAAAGTGTTAAGTCTTAAGTAGAAAGAATAATTATTTAAGAATGGAACAGTGGATCTGTTCCTTCTGTTAAAACTGTTTTACACCATCCATCCTGTTGTCTCTTAATTACTGTTATTACTATTGTTATTTTTCTGTTATTTGTTCAATCTTGTATCTACAACTCTCCCATGAATATTGTTTTTCCTTCTCTCAACCAGAAGGGTATCATACATAACGAAGTGATGAACTATTTGCTGTCAGATTGAACCTACTATCCTTGAGGAATGTTGTCAAGATAGTAGGGAACATTTGACCAGACAGGTCAATTACTAACTTTTCTTTTCATTTTCATTCTTTGTAAAATAGTATAAGGCATTAATTACAGTTCCATCCTCGTGGGAACGATAATCTGGGCATTAATACTCCCATTTATTACTTGATGCGTGCACTTGCGCACTTGGGTTGAAACTAAGAGAGCAACTGTGTTCTTTCTTAGTGAACTGAGGAACGTCTTCATCATAATATATTTTTCACCCAACAGCTTTTGACCCAACATATGCCAAGTTCCTGAAGTAGATATTATCTAAGAAGCGAAAGCTCACAGAGAATGAACCTGTCACAGTAACAGAAGAGTGCAGTGCAATCATACAGAAAAACTTGCCTCCAAAGTTGAAAGATCCATGGAGCTTCAGTATTCAATGCACCATCTGTAAGTTGGAAATGGCCTTGAAGGCCGATGCATGCTGGAGGGAAAAACAAAACTTTTTCATTGCGGAACACACATGCATTCAAGATCATGCTTTAGGAAAGCATGATGTTACCTTGTTCGTGAAAACTCGTGATGATCAAGGTAGGTCTGAAGGGTTCAGACCCTCTAACGTTGATCCACACCACCCACTGCGTCTAGGTGCAAGAACTCCTTCTTGTGAAATCGCCAAGTGATCACTACAATGAGGTTTGCTAAGCGCACAGTGTGTGAAGAGAAAGGCTAGGTAAAAGTGTTTGAAAGAGTGAAGCTTTCAATGTGAAAACTTCACAAAAGTGGAGCATGAGAGGAGAAAAGAATGGCTTGGTTTGTTTTTAAAAAACCCTAGAAGGAACATATATATAGAGGCGCACAAGAGGAGCCTATTTGTTAAAAACAAATCAGATTTTTAATCAATAAAAATCCCTTCCAAAAGGGCGCTCCAACAAAGAGAGAGAGAATAGGATTTGTTGCAAATCAAATCTCATCAAATCTTGCCAACAACATCCTATCATATCTTTATGATATATTAGGTTCAAAACCTAATCAAATATCTGATCATAAATCATCATATAATCAGTTATATGGTGCGACCCATATAGCCTAAATAATGACCAGATACATTTGAGTAGTTGCATTCAAACTTGAATCAAATCACTCAAATATTCTCCCAACAGATCGTATCTTCTGGAGCTGATTCTGATGACTAACCAACAGCCAAATCAGCACCCCAAATCTTCTTAGATTATGTCCAAAAGATTTCCTCTTGATATGTTCCAACAAGATCTCATCTTATCCTTTTGTTATGAAACAACTTTTCATAGCCAATTCAAATTCGAATTTCAAACATTTGAATTCAAACTTTCAAACACTTAAATTTTATATTCAAATTCAAATTCTAAAATCAAATTCAAATATCAAAATTCAAATTTCAAAATTCAAATTTCAAATTTCAAAATTCAAATTTCAAATTTCAAATTTAAAATTCAAATTTAAACATTTGATAATTAATTTAACTAATTAAATTAATTAGTAATGTCTTGGACTATCCAAGCCCATTACTTAGATCCATGCGCCCTCCACCCTATCTGTAGAGTTCCAAACTACTTCTTGGGCTAATAACAATTGTTAGGCCCAATACCATTAATGCTAGAGCATCTAGACAATTAGGTGTTAGTGTGTGACCCATTAGGTCCAACATAGCCACTGACATAAATGGGCTTGGGCCCAATAAGCCCACAACCCATCTAATGACAACACAGTGCACTAGCAATGCTTTGTTGCCCCAGAACTAGTTAGATTAGTGACTTGATCATCCTATTGCAC
Organism: Gastrolobium bilobum; assembly: GCF_033153095.1. Classification (NCBI taxonomy): domain Eukaryota; kingdom Viridiplantae; phylum Streptophyta; class Magnoliopsida; order Fabales; family Fabaceae; genus Gastrolobium; species Gastrolobium bilobum. The sequence continues at coordinate 27,985 of NW_026897900.1, read as the reverse complement.
ATATTTGGTTGCCGTATATATTTCCTTTCGTCTCGGTTACCTTCCCATAAAACCTAGGGTAAGGAAGCGTATCAACCCCTGCGGTTTAGGGTAAGCTTTATTCAAAATAGGGAATCTTAAATTTACAGACTCTAAAGGCAGATCATCTCATGATCTCTTTTACTATGCATAGATTCCCGAGTCCCTGTAAATGTCATCCCGATTTCTCTGGTTTACAGATAACCTAATCTCTCACAGATATTTGACGAATTCCTTCAGCTTATCACCCTAGCCCTGTGTTCTTTCAGGACAAGCCCAACAGTATACCTATGAGTCTCCATGTTTCAGGCAGACGAGGTGCACAATCAAAGCATGCCTTCTAGAACACAGTCTAGGTAATAACTTCTGGTCTTAGGAAAGACATACCCAAATATAAAGAGACTACTCTAATGATACTCTCTGTGAGAGTTCCTCATAGAGTCTCTTTGTGGGTCTGTTCAGTGCGAGCTATACCCTTATAGGTCCACCCACGACTTTAGCTAAGACATCTCCATATCTGTAGCACATGAGGTCTATACCTTTATATCCATATACAAGTAGATAAGTCGTGCTAGTCTTACCCGAGATTACTGACCCCATTCTCAATATCTCTAGACTAGGAACATAAAATTAGGAATAAACATCCGGTATTCTTGAATCCTCATGATTGTGATCTCATCACAGATACTCAAGAGATACCTATTTTATTCCACGGGGTTTATCAAGTTATTCATAATATATTAACATTAATATCGAGACAGAATTATGAAACAAGATAAAGAGTGCTTTTATTTATTTGCGACAATATTAAAAAGGTCTACATCTATGTCCTTATTTAATCATAAGATAGTCTCTAGGACACCCAAATACTAACACCATCGGCAAGACGACTATAGAGAAAGTCTTATGCGATCTTGGTGCCAGCATAAATGTGATGTCGCTCACCCTGATGAAGAAGCTGAGAATAGATGAAGTAAAGCTAACGAGAATGAATGTTCAACTGGCCGATCGCTCAACAAAGCAAGCACATGGTATTGTGGAAGATGTGCTCGTCAAGGTAAACAAATTTCTAATTCCTGTTGATTTTTTTATTCTTTACATTGATGAAGATTTCAGTGTGCCTATGATCTTTACGAGGCCATTCTTAGCAACCTCAGGAGCGCTAATCGATGTAGCTAAGGGTGAATTAATAATGCGCGTGGATGGAGAGCGAGCAACATTCAAGGTACTTACAAATGAAGCTCCATTTCCTGCATCTAAACCTCAAGATCCAGTTAACTACATTGCGGAGAAAAAGGATGAGGAAGGGAACAAGATGGAAGTCCATCAACAGCATGAAGAAATCAAGCCAAAGGTTAAGATGGAAAAGCCAAAGAGCAAGGAAAAACATATGAAAACTAAGTTTAAAGTTCTTGTGAAACCTCCTCCTCACCCATATGCATATGATCATGGAAGGATAACATACTGGACCAAGAAGACTAGGTCATCAATGGTAGCATGCTTTCGACCACCATAATCACAAGGGGTACGTCAGGCTTGTGACGTAAAACAAGCGTTAATTGGGAGGCAACCCAATAAGTTTTTCAATTTTTTTTATTTATTTTATATTATTTTCATTCGGTTGATTAATTTTATTATTAATTTTATTCTTTTTTTAAAAAAAATATTTTATTTTATTTTCTTCTCTTTTTCATTTTAATTTTTTTTTAATGGTTTTAATTTTTTTAAATTTTTTTTAGTATTGTATGCAAATATATACTCTTATTTTGATAATTCCTGCTGATATTCTCCTGTTATCAATATTTTGTTCTGATCTATAGGTGTGTGTTCTTAGTTCACAGAAATTTTGGTTTAGTATTATTGCTGAGGACAGCAATGTTTTAAATCTGGGAATTGGGTGCATATTATGTTTGGACTGAGGAATACACACAGAGGAATATACATGCTCAGCAGGAATTTTCAAATTCAAGAGAGATATCTCAAACCTTAAAAAAAAAGAGAGAATTTTATTTTAATTTATTTTTTTTATTTTATTCTTTTTGTTTTTAGTTTTCTATTTTCTGTTCTACTGGTACTGGTGTCTCTGAATTTTTGTCCAAGATAGCATGAGCTGAATTGGCTAATAAATCTGAATAAACTCTAGGAGGCACAAGTGAAACTGTGAGAATTCAAAATAATTTTTTTGTCATGACATTGCATTGAACATTATCTAGAGAATATGACTGCTCGTTTGTGTGATTTTCTTTATGAGAATTTCTAGATAAAGCTTAAATGTGAAAATTAGGAATTAGATTCTAGCTTGATGCCACAGCCTGTGAGGTTTGAGCCTAAAAAATTAATTTTTTTTAGAGGCCTCACTGTAGTGGTACTCTAGAACTTGATCTGTTTCTCTGTGATGCATGCATGAATTGAAATGATAAAGACATTTTTTATTCTTGTTAACCACTTGGCCAAAAACCCACTTGAAAAGATTTTTTTCCATTGCTACCCCTTTGAGACTTAGACTGATTTTTGTTTAATTTCCCATAAATTACTTAGCTTATATTCCTGTTGACTCACCCTTGAATGAGATTGAAATACTGATCAAAGAAATATTAAGGTGAAGTGCTCCATTGAAAGTTAAGTGATAAAAAGGAAAATAGTACCTCAAAGGAAAAAGAAATCTGTTTGAGAAGAGAATGTGCAAAGGAAAAGAAAAAAATTGTGAAAGAAAATTTATGCTATAAATTATTAGCAGGAAGAAAGAAAAAGGTGGTGGAAAAAGGAATAAGAATCTTGAATTGAAAGGAAGAAAAATAACGAAATCATTGTATGAGAGTTGACTGAGCCTTGAAATAAATTAAATGTGTTTCAATCCCACACAATAAAATTAGCTACTTTCCAAATATTCCTACCCCTAAACCAAGCCACGTTACAACCCTAAAAGATCTTTTGATCAATTTTTGCATGTTATCTATGTTTCTTATCTTTAGAAACTTGAGAATAAAATAAAGCCTATGGTAGTGCTATTACACTGATTGGCTATAGGAAAATGTTATTACATGGAATATCCCTAGAGGGGATGTGTTCGAAGAGGTTGCCTCTTAGGAGTTCTATTTAGACACTCGTTCGAGTTGAGACTCATTGAGTTGTCTTTTTGTATGAGGTACACGGAAGGCTAGTGTGCTTGTTAGTTCATTGGCCAATAATCTGTGGCATGGACTTCCCTTTGGGGATTGTAACCTAAGAAGTGTGGCTCTTGGAAGTTCCATGTGGACACTGCTTTCAGTTGAGACTTGTCGGGTGGTCCTGGTTGCTGAGTGCTCAGTGCAATCAATTCTTCGTTGCATGATGATAAGATGCTGGATTGATAAACAAGATTTAAGTCTTTCCAATTTGAGGTTATACTTTAAAACTACCAAAAGGTGGAATAAGTAAGAAATGGTATATGTGATTATTGAAATGATGCATTCTTATATATATATGTTATGTGGTGTATTACACACAAGATGGTAATCCCTGAGTGTGGGTATAAGGTAGATGCCTTATGCTTCATATGCGTGTAGTAGATATGTGTAAATCATGCGTTCTCTGGTCAGTAGACTTGTTAGCACACATACATGATATATATATATATATATATATATATATATATATATATATATATATGTTGTTGCATCATCTGGACTTTTACTACTTAAAAGAATTGATTTCCTTGAGTAAGACTCATAGAGGTGCCGAAATAGAGAAAGATAAATTCTGACTAAGGTACAATGAATGTAAGAGAATTGGTAATATATGAATTAAGATAGAAGCAATGAGTCCAGTTGCATATGTATACTTTGCATGCGAATTATGAGACATGTAAATAAGGATTTGGGTATAAAAAAATGACATTGCAAAGTTTGTTGAGAAGTGTCTAATCTGTCAGAAAGTGAAGATGGAACACCAGAAACCTAGTGGTTTGCTTCAACCTCTAGATATTCTGGCATGGAAGCGAGATTGCATTTCCATGGATTTTGTTGTTGGGTTGCCCAGGATTCAGGCTGGATATGATTTTATATGGGTTATTGTTTATAGACTTACGAAGTCTGCCCATTTTCTGCCAGTGAAGGTGACTTTTACTACAGAGCAGTTGGCTCGACTCTATTTGAAGGAGATTGTGAGACTTCACGGGGCGCCTGAGAGCATTGTGAGTGATTGGGACCCGAAGTTCACATCTCGCTTCTAGAGAGCATTGTGAGTGATTGGGACCCGAAGTTCACATCTCGCTTCTAGAGAGCACTGCAGCAGGCTTTCAGTACTTAGTTGAGACTGAGCACGACTTGTCATCTTCATACTGATGGTCAGACAGAGAAGACTATTCAAACTCTGGAGGATATGCTGAGAGCTTGTGCCATAAAGCAGGGTAAGGCATGGGATAAGTACCTTCCACTGTTAGAGTTCTCGTACAATAATAGTTTCTATTCCAGTTGGGCATGACACCTTATGAGGCTTTGTATGGCCGACGGTGTAGATCACCTGCTTGTTGGACTGAGGTTGGAGAGGGGCAATTAATTAGACCAGATTTGGTACATGACACTTCTAATCAGATCAGAATGACCTGAGATAAATTGAAACAGGCACAGAGTTGCCAGAAAAGTTATTATAATCATAAGCATCGACCTCTGGAGTTCGCAGAGGGTGAGCATGTCTTTGTGAAGTTGACATCTGTGACAAGTGTGGGCGTGCTCTTGGAGTAAGGAAGCTAAGTCTCAAGTTTATCAGTCCCTATAAAAAAATAGGGTGGAACCGGTTGCTTGTCAGCTTGGCTTGCCTCCACAGTTATCCGGTATTCATGATGTATTCCACGTGTCTCAGCTTTGGAGATATATTCAGGACGAAAATAATACTGGAAATGGATTCAGAACAAAAAATTGAGTGATTAGGCAAGTTTCTGGAAAATTGATGAATTGTGTTTTTAACGAATGAAATACTACAATACAGTTGCACCGAAAAATGTGTAAAGTAAGATTAGTACTCTAGGATTGAATATATGTTGGAAGAGGTACTTAGAACCAAGAAATATGATTATTGGTACAATGTGATGGATTTTAGGATTTTTGGAGAAACGTGCCAACGATGCACCAATAGGGGTAAATTAGTAATTTCACCAAATTACCGGAAAACTCCGGATTCATTTGTTTAAGGGTAATTAAAAAACTTTGGTGAATGTTAAATTTTTGATTTAATGGATAGTTCATGAATTAATTGGAGATTAGTGTGTTAAGTGGATGATTTGAATTAATTTGAATTGAGTGAGATAGCATGTGGGACCCACCCCTCTTTAACCACTTAAGACACATGTGCCTAAGGACTATTCACTCATCTTCCTCACCTCTCTCTCTCTCTCTCAAACCCACGGCTACACCATCAGGGGGGCAAATTCTTGCTTCCATTTCTTTGATCAAAACACTTAACAATCTACATAAAACTTCATCCAAATCATCCAATGAACAACTTCCATGTTGTGTATTTCCCTTGAAAAACATAGTGTGATGAGATCCTTGGCAATCTTGAGGAACGAATTTGAAGCTTGGTGTGGCCATTAATGGAGGTTGGGCTTTCTTGAAAGCTTGTATATCACTCTCTTGGACCTTACGAAGCCATTGGTGGTAAGTAATTCCATTTCTATTGAGTTTGATTGAGATCATAAAATTTATTACCTAAGCTTTTGTGTTGGTGGTTTGAGGTGGTTGGAGACCTTTAATGGTAGTGTGCCTTTGGAATTAAATGCTTACAATGACGATTAATGATTATTGAACTAATAAAAATTCTTGTGAGAAAGTTTGTTTAACTTAGAAAAATTTCATGGACGAACATGGTTCTTGAGAAAATGTGTTATTGGAAAATTGTGAAATTGAGTTGTGGATTAGTAAGAATAGTTAATTACATGATGAATGATGCATTGGATGCCTGAAAATACCTTGGACATTGGAAAGTTTAGGTTCGGCCATGTGAGGGAAGGGTGAGCAAAATTGTGCAAGATGGTGTAATTGAGTTGTTGGTGGTTTGAATCATGGGTAATAGGATTGTAGGAGAGTTTAAAGCATGTGGATGGAGAGAAAGCTCCCTTGGATGTGTGATGACATGGGTTCGGCCATATCGGGTGTTTTTGAAGAAAATTGTGCAAGTTTGTGTTTGTTTTGATGGGTTGATGTGGTGAATGTTTGAATCAACTAATGTGGACCTAAGTATGCACCTTGAACCTTGAAAATGCATGAAAAATCCCTAGCCCCTTGGATGCCTTACATTCGTCCATATAGGGTATTATGTAAAGTTAGGATTTGATATAATTGTGGGTTGATATGGTGTTATTGGTGGCTAAGGAAACAATATGGATGATTGAATAAAATTGACAATAAGAATTGGGTATTATGACCATAATGGTCGAATCATGAACATGTTGGGGGGTATTGTATTGTGTTAAATTGTGACTTATTGGACAAGTTGATCGATGATCATGTGTGTGTGATCATTGTAGGTTGCCTCCCTCATACACAATCATAGAAGATTGAAGCTTGGAGCTTGTGGATTGCCTTTGGTCCTTGACCAAAAGGATTTTGGTAAGTGTGGATTTACTTGGTTGTGTGATTGTGTGGATAACTAATTTAATTATCATTTTGCACATAGTAATTGTTGAAATGACCATTTATTGTAGGCATTTCTAGTGCAAGTTGAAGCTTGAGGTAACTTGTTGTTGAAGCTACCTAGCTTGGGAGCTTCAAACATGTAATCCTTTGGTACTGGGGTTAATTCCCATGTGTGCTCCACCATGCCCATTAGGGTAGTTGTAACAGCCTGTTGTACACCGGTATTGTTAACATTGAATATGATATTAAGCGCAGTTACAATCACAGAAGTTATTTGAATTTACGGGAAAACATTTTCCTTTTTACCATCGTTTACACCATTAAAATAATTGTGATCATAACCCAACACTTTATGCAGAATCATTAATACCAGAGCCTAATACCATACACTTTTTTTGTTTAAAGGTTGCTAAGTGGTTCCCATAAACCAACAAAGCTTAAAACTCGTTATATCCATTTTTAACACTAAATGTCTTAACCAATTTATTTACTCCCACAATTTTCAACCGATCAAATGCTTCTCATTTCTTAGTATATTATAGATTTTCTCTTTATCTTCACGTGGCTTCAAACTGTGCGCAATTCAGAGTACCGTAGCCCAAGTTATGACATTTCAAAGAAAATGGGTGCTGAAACAGCAGGACCCCCGCGCTGACAGCTCCATTCCCGCGCTGACAGCGCCAGAAGACAGTGACAACGGCGCCCATAGCGCCAGATTGGCGCTAACAGCGCCAAGGTACAGGGGCGGTATGCCTAAAACATGAAATCTGACCTTCCTATGGTGTTCTGCCCATAACTTGAGTTATACAACTCCAATTTACACAATCTTGGTCTCATTGGAAAGATAAGAGAAACATCTCTAACTTCCAAGAAGGTAAAGGGGTCCAATTCCTTCATATGGGAGACGGAAATTGGGAAGCACCCTGTTTGTATTTCCAACAGTTCCCGAAAATTTGCCAGAGTTCCCTTTGTCTTTACAAAAATCCCCAATTTTGCCAACAAATCCTAATACCACAAGGTGCATAAAATCACATGGGTGGCACACACAAGTACCAACAATGCCTTGGGGCACATACAACCCATCACAGTTTATCTTACATATACAGTACATATTAGGTTTCAAGTTCAATTACATGCATTTGTTAATCGTACCTATAATCAATTCTACAATAGGCCTAAAGCCCTTCCTTCATATTATACATGCTTCAAATACATCATAGGTGGCTATGGACAAATCCCATGCTCACACAGAATATACATATAAATCCAAGGCATAGTTATACATCCATTTTTTGAAAGACTTGCATATAGTCATGAATATACAAAAGCATGGCAATATCAACATGCACAAGCTCATAACCTAAATCCAAAGTATTAAACACTATACTATGTGTATTCGATAAAATCCTTTAACATGCTATGCCCTCCATGTGCACCTCATGCTCCACTCCTCCAGGCTCAATGTAACACCCCGTTCTAGAACCGGTTTGCTTCTTTTCCCTAGCCTCCCTAGGAAAGTAGTTATCCAAGAACAAAGTCTCAAACAACCGCCAGGTGATTTCCTGGCCTTCAGCTTCCATCGGTTGCACCGTGTTCGTCCACCAATCTTCGGCTTCACCTTCAAGCATATACTCTGAGTAGACTAACTTCAGTGCATCAGGGCATCTCATCACCCTGAAAATATTCTCCATAGCTTGGAGCCATTTCGCCGCCACCAACGGGTCGTAGCCTCCATCAAAAGGAGGAGGTTTATGTTTTCTGAAAGCCGTCAATCGCCTTTCTTCGGCTTCATGTGCATCGACATGCTCTACACATGGTTGACAAACCTCAATGTGATGACTATGACTACCAGACTGGTGACTAGCCTCTCCCTCTTGTTACCTGCTCCACCCTCTTCATGGAGAGTATGTGGAGTAGGCGTGGCAATGTGAGAAGGAGGAGTGGGTTGCCGGTTTGCAGGTCTAGCACCCCTCAACTTCCTCAACTCGTTCATCATCGTGGCCATAGCATTCCGCGAGACTTCATTCGTCTTCCTCAGATTTTCATTGGCTTGCCGGCTAGCAGTCAACTCCCGTTGCACGGCTGCAAGTGTTTCAGCCACGGGATCCGGCTGCTCGCTAGTTTCCCCACGACCATTTCGGGGCCTAACAAGAGCAGCCACAACAGGATCTGGCTGAACATTGGCATTCGATGCCTCGGGGTTGTTCCGGGACCTCGTCATGACACTACAATGTTACACAAAGAAATGAGTTGATCAGGCCCACACTCCGTGATCACAAATGCAATAATCATAAAGAGTGCCTAAAACAACTACAAAACATTGAGCACCAAGCAAACATAACATCAATCCACAAGTTTCCCTACGAAACTGCTTTGATACCATAAAATGTAACACCCTGTTCTAGAACCGGTTTGTTAACATTGCTTTATGATATTAGCGCAGTTACAATCACATTGGTCCAATTAAAAACGTTTACAAATAATAAGGAAAAAGTTTATCCGTATTTACTTCAATTTTGTGAGTGTAACTGCGCTTAATGTCGTACGCAATGATAACAAACCGGTTCTAGAACGGGGTGTTACACTCAACCTAACCTGAAATGATATCCCCAAACGCGGGGTGAGATATACAAATATATCTCAGTAAACCAAGGGTACTAGAGGATCACTCCACCCCCCATGGCTCACTCAATGTGCAACAAATAACATAGTATGAAATGCATGGCATACAATATCACAAACAACTGGGGACAAATCCAAGAACATCCACATCAGGATTCCGTTCAAGGACCCCATCATATAACTCCCGAAATCTTCCTGGTGCCTCTCCCATGGTTGAGACGACCCCATGGCAAAACCCAACTGGAACTCCTCATGAGCCCTATCCAGCGGAAGTCCCACATTTGGATCATCCTGGTACCGCTCTCAGAGTCGGCCCCACGGCAACAACCCGAACCGGAATCCCCAAAGGATATCTCCAGCGGAAGTCCAAACCAACACACATCTACTGGCCAGAGATCAAACAATTCACACACAATATGCTCCAAGTATGTCACACAATCAAGCAATAATGCATAAACATACATATTCACACAATGTCCAAAGGCACAAAATCCAACTACAACCTTCCACTAGGTGTGGTGGAGCACACAAGGGACTAAACCCAAGTTCCAAAGATTTACCTCAACTCCGAAGCCAATGCTCCACACTTAAGCTCCAAGCTTAATTCGCTTCCATAGCTTCCGTGAGAGGCAACCTGCATGATCAACAATCATGATCATCTATCAATTCCAAAAAAACAATTCACTTTCAAAATACTTATGCCCCAAACTCATTCAATTTGGCCAAAGGTTTATTTACACTTATTGTTCCTTATACATCATCATAGGCCAATTTACCACATACTCAATACATCCAACATTCTTCAAATTCCACAACATCATACCAACCTATCATCCACTTAAGCACCACTTACAATCATACAACACCAATTATACCATTTTTATTTCATCAAACTACCCATGACCTCAATAGGTCGAATTGCTCATGCCCATCAATCTAGGGTGTCCAATCCATATAATCATATTACAACATCATACAACAACTCACCACACAATCCTCACACAATTCAACTTCACCATATCATGACCCTCAATTTTTCTAAGTTATGAAATCCATATTTTTCCTCAATAATTTTTATTGCATTTATAGCTAATACACCTTATTCTAAGACACATTCATGTACAAACTTTTCCCAATAGAGCTCTCCAAACACATCAATCAACTAAGCCCTCTTTAGGGTTCATAATTCAAATCATATGATTCAACCGTTAAAATGGTGAAGAAGCTTACCCAAATGCAAGGCATAAGGCTCCTCCCAAACATACTCCACCATTGGAGCACCTAAAAGCTCCATGAACACAAATCTACATGCTTGAGCCGCGGCCTAGGAGGGGAGATTTCGCAAAATAGAGCTAGATTCAAGGCTTGCCACTAGTGCCAATGTGTTTAGAAGGCCATTTCCATCAAGTTTCAACACAAACTTTGCTAGATTTGGTGGAGAAATGAGTGATTTAGAGAAAGGGGAAAATTTGATGAAAATGGAGGTGGGAAGAGAGGTTGGCCGCGGGAAGAAGAAGGGGGGAAGGAGAGAGAGTGTGAGAAAAATGTGATTTTTAAGTCACTTAAGTCATAGGTGGGTCCCACACGTGTTTTAACTTTAATCAATCACCTAATTTCGACCACAATTTCATAACCTACGTATTTTTCTGGTTCATGACATATTTTTGTTTCCTAAAAATACTGATAAAAATTTCACGCTTATCGATACAATTATACCGCAGTATTTTTACACCGGGAAAATCACTATTCATCAAAATTTTCGAAACTTTCCTATCCACTCGATTTTTCATCCTGAATCCATTTCCGGCATTATTTTTATCATTTGAGATCTCCTACTCAATTTTTCATGCCCCGGGTTACGTGTTTGGTAATTTACCGTTTTGCCCTTTTCACACAGTTTGGCCTTAATTTTCGAATTTTTACTAATCCTTCCCTTTTAACCCACAATATAGCATATAATTTCATATTTAGATTTACGAGGTGTTATAGTAGTGGTTGGAAGTTATGAATGTAATAATATGTGCTATAACATGATCATGCATTGTGAATATGTGTGGTATATATGTGTTTATAATGTATCTCTGACCAATAGATAGATTGTCGTATTTGTCGTAGGGGGACTTCCATTGGAGAGGCCTCCGTAGGAAGTTCTAGTTTCCCGGGGGCCATAGAGTTGTTATCCGTTGAGGAACACGCTAGGAATATCTCAGGAGTTATAGTTGTGGGTGCCTTAAATTATATCTCGGGGATATATTCTTGGATGTGGACCCGATTAAGATTTTCGTATGTCGTAGGCCGTTGTGCCGTGTTGATTTGTATAACACCTCATAGATTTGAAACACCTAATTATATTTAAAATAAGGATTAAAGCGTAGGATTAGTGAAAATCCCGAGTTATGGGTTAAAATACGTAAAAAGAGTAAAACAGTAATTTAACAAATATGTATCCCTAAACAGTAAAATGATAATATAAGGTCTCAAATGAGAAAAATAACCCTGAAAATGGATTCAGAATGAAAAATTGAGTGGTTAGGTAAGTTCCTGAAAATTTGATGAATAATGTTGTTACCAGATGAAAATACAGCGGCATAGTTGTACTGCAAAACGTGTCGAGCAAAATTTATGTTCTAGGTTTGAATATATGTTGGAGAAGGTATATAGGACCAAGAAATATGATTATTGATGATATTTGATGAAATTTAGAGTTTTTGGGAAAATGTACCCATGGTGCACATATCAGGCTAAAATAATGATTTAACCTAATGGCCGAAAAACTTTGGATTCATCTGTTCAATGGAATTTAAAGGACTTTTGTGAATATTAAATTTTGGATTTTATAAATATTTGATTAATTAAGTGGAGATTATTTAAGTGGATGATTTGAATTAGTTTGAAATGTGTGAGGTGACATGTAGGACCCATCCCACTTAAAATATCACAAGACACATGTTATAACTACTATTCACTCTCTTCTTCCTCCCTCTTCCTTCATGAAACTCGCAGCCACACCATGACAAAGGGGAAGTTTTGTTCTTCCTTGAATACTCATCAAAACACTTAGAGTTTTACATAAAACTTCAAGTAAATCACCCAACAAACCTAACCCACATCTCCATTGCTCTTGAAAACCCCTAGGTATTGAGATAATCATTACCCATTCTATAGAGAGTTGGACAGTGATTTCTTATGTTGTCTTTCATCAAGAAGAAACATATTTAACAAAGGAAACTATATCCAAATCACTCTCTAATTATCCATACCATCAAATCCCAATTTACAAACCCTAATCTCATGCATTTTCATAAAAATCAACAAAAGGGTTTATGATAATTACCTAGGGCTCCAATGTAAGCAAGAAGGAAGAGTTTTCTAGCTTCGAACAAAGAAATTTCCTCCCTTCTTTGCCAAATTTGAAAATGCACTCCTAAAATGAGTTTCTTTCTTTTTTCTTTATTAACTCACAAGTGGAGATGTTGAACAAGGGAGAGAGAATGGAGGTTTGTGAGTGATTTATCTTATCTCTCAAAGGGTTTGATGGAGCAAAGATGGAGGGAGAAATGAAGAGCTCTTCTTTTTGTCTTTGAAGGTCTTCGGCGATAGCAGAGAGAAAGTGAGGAAATGAGAGTGCTTTCTAACACTTAAGTAAACTTATCTATTTACTCTCTTTCTAACTTGGCACATTGATTTAGAATATTTTTGTGTTAATTTTTATAATTTTACTTTCACTTTTTGGATAACTTTATTTATCCTCATTTTTACCCTTTAACTGTCATTTTTTACTCTTTTTCACCAAATGTGACTTTATTTCTTTTTCTTATACTTTCCCTCTAATTATTTTTTCAATATTATGATAAAAAAATTTAATCCACAATTATATGTGAGGGTTATTATAGTTTTGTTTTCCAATTACTTGAAATAAATAAAACCCTTAAATTAAATTTCTATAAATATGTGAATTTTTTTATTTATAACATAAATACTTACTACAAATTTTAATTGATTTCTTTTGCTTTAAAAAACTTTGTTGTCAAAATATTTCAAAAATAGTGTTCCGCTAAAAGTTTTGTTGATGTACAATGAATAATTCCAAATATATTTATAATCTTCTAAAGTATAATAGAGAGAGAGTCATAGTAAAAACTTAGAGTAAATATCCTTTTGGATCCCTAACAAAATTCACGGTCCCCACTTTAGTCCCTTACAAAAAAAAAAAAGTCTCGAGGTCCCTAAGAAATTTAAAATGAACCCATTTAGTTAAAATTGTGGTCCTTCACAAATTCAAAAAAGATCCACATTAGTCCCTCAGAAAGACTAAAATGGGTCTACTTTGAATTTCTTACGGACCTCGAGACTAATTTTTTTTGTAAGGGACTAAAGTGGGGACCGTGATTTTTGTTAGGAATCCAAGAGGGTATTTACTCAAAAACTTATTTGATAATTGTATGACTCAATTTTTTTAATTTATATATAACATTATTTAGATGTATTTTTTAACTTTATATACATAATCAAATAAAAAAGGCCGTTATTTGACATTTTAATTGAATTCTTTTAGGTTATGAGAAATATTTATATATAAGTGTTGTTTTTTATTTTTATTTATTTTATCAAATAATTTGTTAACTCAATCGTAATTATATTTTGATTACTTTTTCCTCAAAGATATCATGTGCCAGGAAAAATATTCGATTAATATGTTATCTTATATTATTTATACAAATTTTGACACATAATATATTAATGTTATTAATATAAATGAAAAATAAATATATCATAAATAAAATTTTCATAAATTGTATAAAATTATAGTATCATTCAATTCAATTTTATTTTTTTTAAGGTTGGTATGCTCACAGTCACATGGACTCAACTGGAAGAGGGAAATCGAAAAATAAAATTAAGAGAATTCAATTGAAACTGAATTCAATTTATGTCTTAATCGTTGTTTGTAATAACAAAGAATAATTTTAAAATGGAAACACTAACTTTTTATCCTCTTTACTCATAATCGTTCTTATAATATTTTTTTGATTTTTGTTTTTATCGCATTCTTGTATTTCAATTACATGTTTCATTTTATAATGGAAATAAATATGACATATGAATGAAAAAATATGAAGGAGATTATACTAATAACCATAGTTGTAAAACCCGGCCCGGTGAATCGGTCATCGGACCGGTTCGGGTCAAGCATTGGACCGATGACCCGGTGACCCGGTCGGGTCATGCATTTAAAAAAAAATCAAAATTGTTTCATCTTGTCAAAAAAGAATGTGATATATGTCATTTTTAATGTAGTTGAATTTGAAAATATGAGTTCAATATCATTGAAAGGTATGTTTATGGGGATTCTGAGTTGCAATTTAAATTAATATAGTAATAACATGCATTTTTATTTATTTATGCTTCTTGTTTTTGAATTTATTTAATGAACCTTGTTTAATTCATTTTAAGTATGGAGAATATAATTGAATTTATATGTTCATATTTATATATATTTTTATATATCTATATATATTTGGGTCAATCGGTCCGACCTATGATCCACTGGTTCGACCAGTGACCCAGTAATCCAGTACCCTGACCTGGTCGATGCCCGGGAAAAACAATGCTTATAACACTTTTCTTCTTATAACTTGTTATAATTACTTATAATATTATTCTTCTTATAATCTATTACAACCATTTAATTATCATTTGAAATTCTCACTTAATATTATCTTATAACTTTTAATTTAATTTTAATGTAACGATAATAAAAATAATTATAAAATGTGATAATACAAAAAAAATGTTGTAAATTATACTAAAAAAATTATAGTCTTCCTCAATAAATAATTAAATATTAACGACAAAATACTAAAGGCTACAAGTACACTAACCTTTGATTCCTCCACACTCCTTTGCTTCGTCAAAGCTTGTCCCTCTTCCCTTCTCTCTTTTCTTCGAATTTCATTGAGACACACTTTAAAGTCCTACTTTAAGACAAGGTCTTCCCTAGAAAGAAAGAAAGAAAAAAGCAATTTAAATAGGGATAGAATATTGTAACAACCAATTAGAATTACCAGTGTTTAAGAAACCTCACCGGACCTACCGTGTCGACCCGGTGGGTTCCCCGATTTGAGCTACCCTTTGGACCTGTTACGCAGTTGACCCGGTTTGGATCGGTTGACTCGACGGATCTTGGTGACTCGGCGAGTTATAGGGGACTCGGTTTGGACCGTCAAAGGTTTTTTTTAAAAAAAATAAGTGCTATAAAATGAAGACGACGTTTTCCAGTCTTTGAGTTTCATACTTTCATCCAAAAAAATCTAAATCACTCTCATATCTCGTCGATTGTCGTTCTTCACTGGTTGAGATTGGCGTCACTCTCATATCTCTCTTTTTTGTCTTAACTCTTAAGGCTGCACAACCATTTGCAAGACGAAAATCAATGGCTGAAATTGAACAAGTAAATCATTGTTATCTATTTCTCATTAGGATTTTGACCACTCAATCCACTCCCATTCCACAACTGGTTTGATAATTTTGGTTTATTAATCAATACCCAGCATTTTGTCTTTTCTCTGTTGCAATTATTCATTCTAACTTTGCTTAAGTTATTATTATTAATTATTGTTGTTGTCATTACCTACCTACGTGCTTCAAAAAAAAAAAAATCAAGGGAAATATTTTGAGAGCTCTATTGATTTAAAAAATCAGGCTTTTGTTAACAGATTGACAATGATCTTTACTAAATTGAATATCCATATTTTATAATAGCGTAGCCAATTAACTATTTTTGACGAACCAAATTAGAAACATTTTACATGAAAAATGAGATATATATATATATATATATATATATATATATATATATATATATATATATATATGATAGTTTTCTTATGTGACTTTTTAATATAAGTAATATATTTAATTTTTTTAATATGTCAACAGTGACCGGTCCGAAATTTAAAACACTGAGTGTTACTATCAATGTTACTATCAATCAATATAATCGTTGGATCGATTACGTTGATCATCTAACGGTTATATTTATTTTCATCTTTGTATTATTACGATTCCCCATATTTAATGTGAAAGCATTAAATATGAGAAATCATAATCATACAAAAATAAAAATAAGGGTTCGCTGGTTACCAAAAATAAAATAAAAAAAAAGAGTTCGCTTTTTCTGCAGTAACTGCAGATAAGTTATCTGCAGTAAGCCCAATACGACGTCGTTTTGGGGTAGAAATCATGGTATTTTTGTAATTTTAATTTATTTCAGGGTTATTATAGTTTTTATATAATTTTTCAATCCTAAAACGATATCGTTTTGGGAATAAATGCAGATAACTTATTTGCAGTAATTGCAGAAAATATTTTTCTGTAAAAATAAATACAAAGTATTAAATATAGGAAATCATAACCATACAAAGATGAAAATAAATATAACCGTTGGATCAACATAATCGATCTAACGGTGAAATTGATTGGTAGTAACATTTTTTTTTTTTGGTATAACCTAGAGGTATCCCCATTTAACCTCATTCGGTCACCTTGTCCTCAGAGTACGGCTCTGAAGGCTAGCTTCTCATTGAAACAACGAGTGCATTGAGCTTCGCTACCGGCTATTGGGAAATCGGGTGCATTGAGCTTCGCTATCGGAGGAAGGATGAGACCGTTCGAGGAAAACCCTGTCTCAAGCAAACCCGTGAGAGCTCAGTTGCCAACTGAGCTACCCTTGGGGGTTAATTGATAGTAATACTAATTGATTGTTACAATATCCTTCTCCATTTAAATATTAGAATTATAACGTAACTCTCTTTTTTTTCTATACCAAGTTCAATTATATACACTTTAATATCTCATTATTTTTTTGTTTACGTCTACATCTATAAAAATCATTTAAAAATAATCAAATAATAATCATGATGATGTTCACTCCAATAAAGTCAAGTCTCACAACGCGTCTTAAGGTGCAAGCAAGAAATTTCTCTTCCCCAGATAGTCCTCCTCCCTTTCATTAAACCCTTTAATACGCATCCATTCTCTCTTTTCCATCGCTACGATTACACCATGGCCAGAATCGCTTCTTCTGTTACCGTTTTCCTCTCCCTCCTCTTCCTTTTCACCTTCTCATACGCCCGTGATATCCAACATACCTTAGCCGAATCCAAATCCGAGACCGAATCTGAATCCGGATCCGCAGCAGATATCCATCCCGAACCCGAAACCACTCGCTGGAACTCCAAACCCCAGCAACACGACACCGTTTCAGTCAACCTCGACTCACTCGATTCCGTTCCGTTGACTTTCCTAAGTTTCCGTCCGATCAACCGTCACGGCCATCCGCGTCGTCCGTTACCCTTATCCATCCGCCACGCCTTCCGCCGCTGCCGCCACGGACACCACCGCCGCGAGATCCCGTACGGAAACGACGCGATCGTGCTCAGCAACGCCGCCAACGGTGACCACCGCGACGGATTCAATCCTGCGAACCTCAACGGCGACGTTGGCCGGATCACGACGCGTTGGATGGGGTTTCCCCATGCCGAGAAGAGGTTCCTGAAGAAGATGGATCTCCACAATCACCATCATCATATCCATAGCCATCATCATCATCGCGATGAAGAGCATAGGGAGGGTTGGTTCACGAAGACGATTCACAAGTTCATGGACTTGTTCTGATTTTGATGCAACTGAATCAATGATATAGTGATGCCTATATATATTATATATATGAAGGGTTTGGGTATGATTGTAAATAAGTTTGCATCTGTTTCAGAGATGTTGAAAGCATTTATGTATGTGTAGTTTGATATACTATGATGCACTACTACTAAGTTTTTATGTTATTTATGGGTTGTTAGGGATATTTATTAGAATAATATACTTTGTATTGCCACTACCAACTCCTGTACTGAGATATATGATGAATGGAAATGTTGTTATTTGCTCTTCAGTATGTGGTAGATCATTTTGTTCACTCATAGCTACAGCTATCACTCGATTATTTCCCAATAATTGCTGTACTTCACAAGTCACGTTAATTTCTTGACCAACAGACATCATTTTTGGCTTGGTTAAGATTATGTTTATGTGTGAGGCACATACTCATTTTTAAATCAACAATGTTCTAGTATTGGGTACTATTTTATTTTATTTTTTTACAATAAATGGAACAGAAGAGACTATTAAATTAAAAGCCTACTCCCTAAACATCATGTGTTAATGCTTCTCCTGATCGAGTTTTGCTTTGATTTGGCTAAATTTGTCAACCACTGGGTTCATGAAGAACAATATTGCTCCTTCGTGGGAGTATATAACAATAACCAAGGTTTATAGTTCATCCTACTAAGTGGTGTTCACAAGGTGCATGTTGTGAAGTCTAATTTGTGGTGGCTTTTGTTTTCTTCCCAAATAATTATAACGAATATATAAGAAATAAATTGGAAAACACTATGAGCAGTGGAAATCTTGGACTGAACCTAATACAGACAAAAGGTGGGTTCGACTGCTGGGACCTCCTCACATATGAAGAAGAATACATATTCCTATTTTGTATTGTCTGCGTTGAATCTGGGCTTGAGATTGCTGGGTTTTGTAGCGAAGTCGAAATCAAATTTATGTCATTTTTATCAATATAGAGAAAAATTCTCACTTTGTTCTTTATTTTTTACTATTTCAATTTTCTCTTTGCTTCTTATGAGATAAATTGAAGTATGGTTGTAGTTCAATTTCTTTTCTTGTCTTAATTGACAACTTTTCCCAAAGCTTGTGTTGTGACAGCTTAACATCAATGATAAGTAGTAGTAGTGGAGGAAATGTGTTGAAATCTTATTGAAGAGTTTACAACCAGGATCTTTCTATACCAGCTTGCTCTAGGTTACAACCGTATGCAAATTTCATTTCCCCGCTTATAACTATTACATAATAGAAATAAGTTGCTTATGCAATATAATATTTTAGTGCATTTTTTAATGCAGAATTAATCCCTGCAGATTTTGTGAGCATCGTGTAGATTTTTTTATTTCCATCGATGTATACGATCCTGAGCTCCGTGTCCTGTGCTTCCACGCAAATATCTCTAAATTCTTTGTCCTGAAAGTTAGCTTGTTTGATCGCATCCTACATAAGATTTAAAAGGGATTTGGATCTTTCTTGCTTTCAGAAACATGAGAATGTTATAACAACCAACAATATCTATGCAATGTTACTAGGATGCTTTAAAGACACAAAGCTGAGTCTGCAATTTCAGTATTTTGGGTTTTCAACTTCCGTTACTAGGATAGCTTTAAAGTTTGGGGAAAACAATAGCTTAGCTAAAGTGACTCCCTTCATGGAATTAAATTCTAACTAGGCTTTCTTTGTTTGGGCTTTCCAGCTTGTTGAACTGCTATGTTTTGATTGATTGCTTTTGGTAAGTATTAGGGTCGGTTCTGTGAGTGAATGGGCTACTTGGGAAACTCACAGCCAAAACCACAGGTCCAGAATCTGAAAGGTTTATACAGTAAGAAATGAAAAATGTTACATGTGTGGAAAATCAATATGCCCAGATCGTCAACTCTGGGTTGTGTGGTGCTAGCTGAAGATGGAAGTGTCGACTCCTGTTATGGGAGAAATAATGGTGGTTGATAAGGAGTATGCAAGTGGTGGTGCTGAAGTGAAGTGTAATAGTTTGGAGCTGTTGTGCTCCACTAACGGTGAATTACTGCAGTCCAATACCATTAAGCTTGAAGGTAGAAGTAAGGTATACAACCAATATTCATTGATTCAAGTGGCAAGGAATTTATTGTTTATCTAGGTTTCGCGTTTGAGAATTAGGAATGAAAAATATAGTGTTGGGAGAGTTGTCCCCAATATGCGTCCTATGGTGCTCGAAACGGATTAAATAGTTTTGGATACAAAAAATAAAGGTGTTCCAACCTTTATTTTGGTGGATAATGGCGCTAGTAATTACTTCAATTCAACTAGGATATGGGGTTGCGAGTTAACTGGACCAAAGAAATTGGTATAAGGTTGAGGCAATGTGTGGGATTTGAAGTGGACTTAGAAGTTATACTAAAGATGATTTGGTACTGGAGTTAGGAGGAATTGATTTAAAATTACGGTTGTTATTGCTGGAGAAATTGGGGGCGATGACAATGGACTTCAAAAAAGATGTCAATACAATTCCAATATAGTGGAAGGAAGATTGAGAGGTGGGCTTTAAAAAAGGCCAACAAAATGGCAATTCCTCTTCTTCTTTTTTTGAAAAAAAAAAAAAAGCATCCTCTAGACAGATTTTTTTAATATACTATAAAAAAAATTTGTGCTCCTTTTCCTTTTTTGGTAAAAATAATTACTCTTATACTCCTTTTTTTTTTTTTTATATTTCCTCTTCTATTCGCTTTTATTTTCTCTTTTTGGACCTGACCATCCTGCCCTCGGACCACAAGAGAAGTGCTCCCTCCAGACAGTGGAGGTCTTAATGCCCAGGAACAGTAACAAAGAGGGCACTATCAGAGCAAAGGGCAAAGGAATTGCAAGGTTTATTCGATGAATTTCCTGTTAAGTTCAGAGATCCTAAAGGATTACCTTAACAGCTTATGAATGACCATATTATAGTGCTACAGGAGAGTCACGGTCCAGTCAATGTTAGGCTATATCATATCTAGATATTATGTGGCCATGGGATTTTTTTTGTGTACTCCCGTAACACCCAACTCGGTGCATCTTCTTTTTATATAAAGAAATTTTTATCCCATTTCAATTCAAATATATTTTTGCTATTTTCTTTTGAGTTCTCTCCATTTTTTGAGGGATGTTCCACCATACATCCGTAGCACAGAAAAAGGTGTCGTGACCATGGACCCTATAAAAATACAAAATATCTTGAATTGGAATTTTTTTTTTTTAATACTACATGTGTACCAAACTCGGTACACTCGTTTTTTCAAATCTGGAAAATTTTGCAATGTGGTGGGAATTTTTTTTTCAAAAATAAGATAAAATTTTCCTTTTTAAGTAAATGGATATACTGAACTCGGTACACCGATGGTATTAAAAAAGTGCTCATTGAATTGACTATACCGAGAGATGTGAAGGGAGTAGAGGAATTTTAGGGGCTCACTGTATGCTATCGAAAGCTTATTGAAGGGTATAAGAAGATTGCAAAACCATTGACAAAATTGATTGAAAAGGAGGGGTTCCATTGGGAAGCAACATCCAAGAGGCTTTTGATGCCCTTAAGAGAGTACTCACTTCATCTCCAGTACTTGCACTTCATAATTTCACACAGAAATCCAAGTTTGATTGCGATTCCTCTGGCACCAGGTTATGAGCATTATAGATGCAAAATGGAAGGCCACTTGATTTTCTATAGCAAGGCTCTCTGACAGATCTTTATCAAAATCTGCATAAGAAAAAAAAGTTATGGTGGTGACTTTATCTATCCCGTATTGGAGGCCGTATCTTTTGGAGAGAAGTTTTGGATTTATACATACCAAAAGAACCTAAAACACTTTGCTTCAATAGAGGATCACAAACCCTAACCAGTAGTGTTGGATGGCCAGGTAACTTGGTTACTAATTAGAAATCATACATAAGTAAGAGAATAAGACAACTTGTCTTACCAAGAATGCATGAAAATGAAGTACTTCATGTTACTCTCTTATCCAGAGTGTAGTAAGTAGGCTTAAGAAGTGGTAATGGACTCCAAGAAATTATTTCTGATCTCAAGGAAAAACCTGATTTTAGACCATGTTACTCATTCTAGCATATGCTTATATTAATCAGTCAGACTTGTATTCCAAGCACGTCTCCTTGGATTACCAGCCTTTTGGTAGAAAACCTTTATTGGAACAGCGTGAAGACTAGGGTACAGTAATACGTAAGGGGTTGTAAATGTCTGTCAGAGACAAATATTTGGCTATGTTCACTGCTGGCTTGTTACAACCTTTAAATAATCTCAAACCTGGTATGCGAATAAATTTCAATGGATTTCATATCATTACTTAGTGGCTGGTTAATTGTAAGGCAAAGACCTTGGAGTAAGCCACTTGGGAAGATGAATTTACCATAAGAATTCATCAGGTTTTTATAACCTTACAATGTATTGGCTAATATATAAAATTGAATAAGTATATAGACATAGTTTAAAATATAATCATTCGCATACTTGCTTCCAATTAGCGTGGAACATTAGATCAAAGTGACCTTCAGAGATGATCCTAATATCTTAATCATTCAAGATTTCAAGTTTTGAAGAAGAATGTAATTAACCGTTTGGCTGTCACAATTAATGTATGTTTTTTGACACATGATCCTCATCATGTTACTAAATTTACTTGCATATCATATAATATAATTCAAAAGGGAATGATTCATTGCCTTCCATTCTAATAAATCAATAAAAGAAGCACTTAATTACTACAATATTTGAAGAAAGGAAAAATATCTTATCTCAGGAGTAATCAGCACATGATCCAGGCTCTTGGCTGCTCAGCTGAGAACATGGCGATGGGCTAACCTGATGAGAAGCTCCAAACACATTAGAACATTTCCAAGGGGGATTTCTAGGTCCTGTCATACCGTGAAGGTTGATATCAGAGAGACAAATATCAGTGAAAGGGGAATTTCTCAACCCTTGTATCAAACCTGCCTGCAGAACCTTCACACCCCAAACATTCTTAATTGTGATACCCTTGACAACTGGGAGAGCATTAGGATCATACTTATCATCCGGATGACCCCCCACATCACCTGCAATTTTTATTCCCTTCCTTGCTTTCTCCATATACACATGGGACACTGTTATATTCTTGATAAGCCCTCCCCTGCCACTGTTTGTCTTAATGTGGATACCAACTCCCATGTTGAAGAGGTTAATGTGTTCAGCAAGCACATTCTCCACCCCACCAGAGGTTTCACTGCCAACTGCAATGCCAGCAAATGGAGATGATCCTGTTAGACGCCGGATGGTTATACCATAGCTAGGGCGACCATATGCAATCCCATACTCATCCCACCCACTCTTCACAGCCACAAGATCATCTCCTGTAGATATATACGAGTCCTCTATGCAGACATTTGAACTTGAATCTGCATAAATGAATTGTATAGATTATTGAATACAAAGGCTTCTTTTACTTGTCAAACCACCCCATGGAAGTTCCATGTGACTACATGCATTACAACATGACACTCCACATTGATGATCTATAAACCAAGGAAAACAACATATAAAGATCTTACAACTAAAATGGATACTTGTCAGCTCTTAAGCAATTTGTTACTACACTTGTGGAATCAACATTCTATAATATCCCTAACCTAATTAATTAGTAAATTACAAGTAATTAAATAATTAAGCATGTTTTAGTGAGTAAAATTAAGTATAAGGCTTAATGAAATGAATCTGAGTCACTTTGGAGTTAAAAAGTGTACTCAGCGAAAATTAAGGAGTATAAATGGGTACTGGCAAAAGTGCCCAAAATATAAAAATAAAGTTGTAAATATTCCTAGAATAATATTCCAGACTTTTGGGTAAAGTTTGGTAATTAATGGAGTTGAATAGATAGACGAACCAATACCCGCTTAAAGCCACTTAACATAAGTTAAGTGACCAAAGCAACAAAAGAAACCCAATTGTCCCTCCCATTCCCGTCGCCAGAAAGAAGAAGAAGGAAGAGAAGAAGAGGGAGGAAAGGAAGAGAGGAAGAGAAACCCTAGGGGGAGCTAATCTCAACCATTTTGAGTGATTCCAAAGCCTAAACCACTCCAAATCTCCTCCTCTTTCATAATCCTTGCTTTGTTTTGAGTGGGGAGCATTGTGGAGAGGGATATTGGCTCTCAAAAATTCGGCCCT
Source organism: Gastrolobium bilobum (assembly GCF_033153095.1). NCBI lineage: Eukaryota > Viridiplantae > Streptophyta > Magnoliopsida > Fabales > Fabaceae > Gastrolobium > Gastrolobium bilobum. The sequence goes on along the minus strand of NW_026897900.1, from coordinate 3,898 downwards.
TTGGTGAAATTTGAGGTTTTGAGTGCTTCAACCTCCATTGAAGCTTGAGGAGCCATCAATCCTTGGTTGTGTGACCATTGGTGGTAAGATTCTAACCCTTGAACCATGTTTTCTTGGAAATTTCATGATATAGGGTTTTGAATGAATAGTGTTATGGGTTTTGTGAGAATTTGAGTAAATTGGCTATGTTGTGGTAGAATTGAGACTTAGCACATGTTGAGAAAAATGCTAGGAATGTCATTTAATCGGTAAAAATGAGCCTAGTTAGTTAAATGACTATACTTGGTATATTGCAAGATTATCATGCTTGTTGAAGAGTTTTCTTGCAATTATGACCAATGGGTTGGCTTGGTTGATTGATGATTGGATCCTTGTGATGTCTAGGATTGAGACATTTGGACCAACCGTGAGTGATCAACCATTGGAGCAAGCTATGGAGCTTGATTAGCTCCATTGGATAGGTGAGTTCATGCTTATGTTTGGTATGAATTGTATAGCTTGGATGATAGCTATGTGATGTTATTGGATGCAATATATGTTAATTGCATTAAACCTTGTGTAGGTTTTGTTTGAGAAGTGGAGTATTTTAATTGATTGACTGTGGAAACTGTTGGTGGTGAACAAAGGTCGAATTGAAGCTGAGGTAAGCCTTCGGACCTTGGGTGTAATTCCCTTGACTGTTCTACCAAGCCCTGAAAGGGTGGAGGTTGTGATTGTGTATATAAATGCAATAAAATAGTGTAATGCTTTGTTATACGTATGTGTATGCATTTGGTGTGGCATAGGATGGTGTTTCCCTATGTTGGTATGTTGCATGACGATGCGTAAATCATACTTGGTAGTTAGCTGGCCAGTAGGACTATTTGCATCTGAGTTTCCTTAGGACAGCTTGAGAGCTCGAGGGATTTCTCCTGGAGATGTATTGCACTTCGCATAGATATGTATTTACTGCATTATTATTGTTATTGCTATTACACTGATATGGAACTGTGGGGTGGAGAGATGCTCCAAGGACCCCTGGTTTACTGGATATATTCGTATATCTCACCCCGTGTTGTGGGGACCCCCTTTCAGGTAAGGATGCTGCAGGAGCCTCTGATGGCAAGTGGCCTTATTTGCAGTAGATCATGCATGAAGAAAATGATGTTTTGAGATCATACATGTTGTTTTGTAGATTTACATGTATAGGATTGATCATTGATAGCATGGACGTATGTATATCTCGTTATATTTGATGGACTTAGCCTATGATCATGCCATTGTATATCTCTTTGGTTGATGAGAGCCAAGAGATGATCATAGCCTTTTGTAGCTAAGTCCCCCGTTATGTAATTAAACTTGTATCAATGCTATTTACTTCCAGGATATGAATGCATGATGAATATTGGATTGTTGAGCTGGAAATTATATTAGGTACCTAGTGCTAAATTGGAAAATGTTGAGAAAACAAATACATCCCGTCCGGTTGACCAATTTTCATACCCAAGGTGATGGAATTGGACTTTGATGTCTCTATGGAAGTTGTATACATTTCTCTTAGCTTTCCATAGAGACCAAAATGGTGTAATTTGAGTGAGTATAGCTCAAGTTATGAGTGGAAAACTATAGGTAGGTTAAATGACCTTGTTTTGGGTCACCCAGCCCTGTGGATGGCGCTTGGGGCGCCAGATTCACGCTTGGGGCGCCAAATTACGAGATCAGACAGTAGCATCCACGCTTGGGGCGCCAGATTCACGCTTGGGGCGTCAACTTTCTGTTTTCCCACGCTCTGGGCGTGGATCTCACGCTACGGGCGCGGGGGTTCTGGAGGTTTCGCACCCTTTTCTTAGAAAATGCATAACTTTGGCTACGGTGCTCCGATTTGAGCGCGGTTTGAACCCACGCGTAGCTAATGAAAAATACTAAACATAGTAGAAAATGGGAATCATAAAAGGAGTTTAGAATTAATTGATAATTAAAGTGATGAAGACATTTAACGACGTACTGTCAAGTAGAATGGGAATATAATATTAAGTTTTGTCCCACTATTCCGCGAAGTATATATAGTTATGATCACGCACCTGGTTATTTAAATCCGGCTTGTTTAAAAAGGAAAAATTTATCCAGTTTTCTAATTGAACCAATGTGATTGTAACTGCGCTTAATGCCGTACGCAATGATAACAATCCGGTTCTAGAACGGGGTGTTACATTTTATGGTATCAGAGCAGTTTCGTAGGGAATAACTGTTAGCTATTGTTGAGTATGCTTAGTGTTTGATGCTTTATAGTTGTTTTGGTACTCTTTATGATTATTGCACTTGTGATCACTAAGTATGAGCCTGATCAACTCATTTCTGTGTGTAACATGTGTAGTGACATGACGAGGAACCAGAATAACCCTGAAACATCGAATGTCAATGCTCAGCCAGACACTGTTTTGGCTGCTCTTGTGAGGCCTAGAAGTGGCCGTGTGGCAACAGGCGTACAACCTGATCCCGTGGCTGAAGCTCTTGCAGCCGTTCAGAGGGAGTTGGCTGCTAGCAGGCAAGCCAATGAAAATCTGATGAAAACAAATGAAGACTCGCGGACTGCTATGGCCGCGATGATGACTGAGTTGAGGACGTTGAGGGGTACTAGGCCCGTGAACCGGCAACCCACTCCTCCTCCTCACACGGCTACGCCTTCTCCACCTCCTTCACAGGAAGAGGGTGTAGCGGGTAACAATGAAGGTGAGGCTAGTCATCCTTCTGGAAGCCACAGTCATCACACCGAGGTCCGTCAACCACGTGTTGAGCATGTTGACGAACATGAAGCTGAAGAAAGACGATTGATGGCTTTTAGAAAACATAAACCACCTTCTTTCAGTGGAGGCTACGACCCGTTGGTGGCAGCAAAATGGCTCCAAACTATGGAGAAAATCTTCAGGGTGATGAGGTGCCCTGATGCAATGAAGTTGGTCTACTCTGTGTATATGCTGGAAGAGGAAGCTGAGGATTGGTGGACCAATACAGTGCAGCCCTTAGAAGCTGAAGGCCGGGAAATCACCTGGCGGTTGTTCGAGACTTTATTCTTGGACAACTACTTCCCTAGGGAGGCTAGGGAGCAGAAGCAGAACGAGTACAATGATCTAAAGCAAGGGTCGATGTCAATTGACCAATATTTTGCTAAATTCAACGAATTGGTGAAGTACGCCAACTATGGGAGAGCCTTACCTACTCCGGCCGAGATGACCTCTAAATTTCAATGGGGTCTGAATGAGAAAATGTCTCGGAAGATGTCTAATTGTGATATCCGAGAGTTTAGCAAGTTTGTGAACCAATGCCGGAAAGTAGAAGAAGTTTATAATGTGGCAAAGAGCAAGAAGTCTTCTGGGACACAAGCTTCAGGTGCTAGTGGAGCAACTGACTCTACTTTAGAAAACAATAAGAAAATAGATGACAAGAATGGAAAGAAGAAATTGCAAGCGAAGCAATCTGATGATAAATTTAAGAGAAAAGGCAACCAAGGAGAGACAGTTATGAGTGAATTCCCCCTGTCTAAATGTGACACCTGCGGGAAGACACATAGAGGCACATGTTGGTACGAAACAAAGTCGTGCTTCAAATGTGGCCAACTGGGTCACTTTGCTAATGTATGTCCTACCAGGACTTATCGGATTTCAAATGTACACGCAATTGTTGGATCTCGAGTAAGAGGTCAAGATTATACCTTAGAGCCACATGATGGGGAGGAAACTCTCAGGCAAGCAGAAGGTATAATTTGAAAATTTCTTTCGTGTGAATTGTCCACCCAGTGTAATGATGATAGACATGTTGTTGCATAAAGTGTAATGCATGCATGTGAGTGATGTATTCTTGATGATGCATGCAATGTCTGTGAGAGTGAACATTGTGTTGAATTGACAGATTTGACGTTAGT
>NW_026897899.1:0-40818 GCF_033153095.1 Gastrolobium bilobum | reverse complement strand
ACCACTAAGTTCCTCTGCCAAAATATGATTCACATTGTGGGAAATGGAATTTTTGTTTTTTCATGGTTAACCTTTTGCCCAGAAGAAAGACAAAAATCATCTAGCACCTTGGAAATGCATCCGCATCCGCACAAGAATAAGATCATCCGCAAAAAAGAGGTGAGAAATGGGAGGAGCATTTCTCCTCAACATGATCGGCTTCCAGCACTTTTGCCTAACTGCATGGGAAATGAGATGACCAAGTCGCTCCATACAAAGAATAAATAAATATGGGGACAAAGGGTCACCCTGTCTAAGCCCCCTGGATGGGAAAAACTCCTGAGTTGTAGAACCATTCCAAAGAACATTCATCGAACAAGAAGAAACACACCACATAACAAGATTAATGAGATTTGGGGGGAGTCCCACATCCTGAAGAGTATCTCGGAGAAAGTCCCAGCTAATTCTGTCATAAGCTTTCTCCAGATCCACCTTAATCATCATCCAACCTTTGGCGCCTTTCTTTGACCTCATAGAGTGAATAATTTCCTGAGCAATAATTACATTATCTGTCCCTTGCCTTCCTTTGATGAAACTACACTGGTTAGGCATAACAATTTTATCCATCTGCAATTTCAAACGGTTAGCAATAAGCTTAGTAATAGTCTTATAAATAACATTACAAAGGCTAATAGGCCGGAAATCTTTAAGGGATTGAGGTGAAGTTATCTTCGGGATCAGGCAAATAAGAGTTTGATTAATATCCCGAACTTTTTGGGGATTATTAAACACATCTTTCACCAGATCACAAACAGAGCTTCCTACAGTATCCCATTGAGATTGGAAAAATAGACTATGAAGACCGTCCACCCCTGGAGCTTTGTGAGGTCCCATGGAAAAAACTGTACTCCTAATCTCCTCATTCGAAGGAATGCTACCAATATGAATGTTGTGCTCTTGCACAAGGTGAGGAAAATAGCCTCTAATTGGAAGCCCAGGTCTAGCAGTATTATCCTCTTTAAACAAATTACGATAATACTCCACCGCCATATTCATCAGAATAGAGGGATCACCAATCCAATCACCCGCATCATTTTTCAGAGCATCAATACGATTTCTCCTCCTCCTAGCAGCTGTAGTAGAATGGAAGAATTTCGTATTCCGGTCACCATATTTCAACCAGCTAGCCCTAGACCGCTGAAACCAAGTAAGATCCTCCCGAATATAAATGAGATTCAACTGACGCCAAAGATCTTTCTGCAGAATTTCTAGAGCATGGCAAGGATGGTGACTAAGACTACGGTCAATACCCCTTAGTCTCGCCTGAAGATTATTCTTAAGCTTGGCATCTTCCCTAAAGCACTCCCTATGCCAGTGAGAAGCATTCGATCGAAAAGTTTCACTAGTTGTGCCCCAACCTGTACTCCCATTCCAACACTCCTGCACTAGGCCAGGGAAATCCTCATGAGTGAGCCAGGCTGCCAGAAATCTAAATGGACGGCTCCCTCCAGGATGGTGAGGAGAAGGACCCTCCCAGAGAAGAAGAGGTCTATGATCCGAGCAGTAGCAGGGAAGATGAGTCACAACCCTGTCAGGAAAGGACAATTGCCACTGCTCATTCGTACAAACTCTATCAAGATGTTCCTTCAATCTGCCTCTATGCCAAGTGAAAGTAGGCCCCTGATGACCCAAGTCTTCCAGATTGCAGTTCATAATACAATTTTGGAAATCATAAATACTCCTCCAATCAGGCGGGCCACCTCCCTCCTTTTCTGCTGCATGCAAATAAGAATTGAAATCTCCCAAAATGCACCAAGCCTCCGAGGATTGCTGTTGTAACCTTCCTAGAGCATCCCACAGAGACACCCTCTCAAGACGCCGCGGACTGGCATAAACAAAAGTAACAGCTTCCTCCTTCCTCCTATTACGCCAAAAAATTTTTAAATGGATAAACTGACGATGAGACTCTAAAATCTGAATCTGAGCTTCATCATCATTCCATAACACCCACATACCACCAGAAAAACCTTGAGGATGAGCCATAACATGCTTTTGAAAGCCAAAGCCTTTCACCACCTTCTGAGCACGGTCAGCTCCGATACGAGTTTCAAGCAAAGCCATAACTTGAATATTAAAACGACGAGACAAGTCCCTAATAAGGGGAGAAAAACCCTTTTTTCCGGCCCCCCTGCAATTCCAAACACACACACTCATCAAAAAACCACAAAAAATAATGAGAAAGGATGAAAAACACCCTGTCATTAGACTTTGGGGAGATCAAAACTATCCCGCATCACCGAGGGTACATCAGCAGGTCTCAAACTAGCATTCGAAGCCTCAACATCCTTCGAGCTGGAAAGAGTACCCGGACTCTTGTTGTCATGCGTTATTATGGAAATATCAACCCCATCCTCCCTTTTACCGGAATCTGAGGGAGTTACCACATGTGGAGGAGATGATGTAGAAGAGAGAACAAGAGGCTTTCTGCCATTAATGTCCATTGCTGAAATTTTTTTTGCCGAGCTCGAAGCAATGAACGGCTTAGCCCTTTGCTTAAAACTCTTTGGGACAATAGATAAGGCAACTGCCTTTTTATTCCTGTTAATTTCATCACGTAACTCTTTCTTTTTTTTTCCGTTTTGCGACAAAGTAGAAGACTTGGAAACGGTAGCCTCTTGTGGTCGAGACAAAATCCTTTCTTCTACCTGAGGAATAACAGTACCTTTTTGAACAACTGGCATAAGCTCAGGGCCACTTAGATTTTGATTTGGCATAGAGGGTCCCACCAAATTTGTAACTGTATTTGAGCTAGGGAGAATAGCTGCTGAAAGATGACGTTTATCACGAGGAAAATTCGAAATCTTATTATTTAAACCCTTTTTCAAATCAGCACTAGCGGTTACCTTAGAGGGGCCATGCTTATCATTAATGATTTGAATATTCTCATTATTAACATCATGATTATCATTAACTTCGTCAGAAATAACTGAAAATCTTGATCCAGCCGATTTAATTCCCACATGATTATCGGGTTTCTGCTGCTTGATTTTAGCTGGACGTGAAACAGAATGATTTATTCCTTGAGCATTAATTCTCCTTTGGCCAGTTGTAACGGATGACCCCTGATTCCCGGCTGCATTGATTGCGGTAGCATTGATTGCGGCAGCATTGATTGCGGCAGTCTCCATGGTAGCTTTTGCCTTCCTTCCCCGTTGACTCCTTTGGACAATCATCCAAGAACCAAAAGCTTCACCTTCTGCCATCTCACGCTTGACACCATTGTTAACAACCTCTGCACGAACATCCTTTTGGTGAGAATGACTATCGGTTGACACCGAAACCGAAGAACAAGTGTCACGCCTATGCCCATACTTACCACATGCAAAGCAGATCATGTGAAGGCCTTCATACCCTACCGTATAAACCTTATTAATGAGATTGAATTTAGACAAGAAGCCTTTACTGAGATCTACTTCTACGCAAATACGCGCAAACTTGGCCCTTTCCGTAACAACCCCATCACCAGCATCACTTTTACGTATAGAGTTCCTATCAATCTTCAGTGTTTTCCCAAATAGATCACCTATGTTCCGCAAATGTTGGGAGGTATAGAACTCCATAGGTAACCCCAGAATACGGATCCAAACAGCTAATTTTTTAAGGTTGTCCTCGTAAGGATCAAATAATGGCCGCCACCGTTGAACAGAAACATAATGGTCTGCCACAATCCAAGGCCCTTCCTCCAAAACAAAGTTGTAGTCATTCAAATCCGCAAAACGAAACAAAAAGTAATCGTTCTCCATATCAATGAACTCATGTGTCCCCGACAGATTCCACATCTTCAAGAGTCTGTTCAGCAGAAACTTTACACCAACCTTTTTTCCCAAGAGCTTGATAATCACAGCTTGCTTCCAAGGCCTGCAACTCTCCTTATATAGCTCTTTTGAAAATCTGTATGTAGGACAGAAAGGATCATCTTGGTCATTTGATTGAACATCCTCCTCCATACCATGAACATCCAACTCCTCAAACCAATCCCTTTCCTCGACGTCATCCGTAACTTTCAGCCCATTCAACTGTAAGAGTGTATCCTTATAAGATATTGGTTTCTTCCCTAACACTTCTTTAGCTTTGTCAGTACTACGCTTCAAGAGATCAACCTCCTCAGCGGATGGTTCACCAATCGCCGAGATCTCCATTATGGTTGTTGGGAATTTTGAATTGCAAACAACCCCATCTTTCTCTCCTTTCTTGTGCGCCACCTACATCATGGATTTAAGTGAAAAATCTGATTTGAGTAATTAACTCTCTCACTCTCTTGTGCGCATACTAGGGGTAAGTTCTCCTTAAGGTTTTCAGAAATATACCTAGCCAATTCTACTCCAATCCATTCCCACTCTTGTGAAGTTTTCATGCTGAAGACTTCACTCTTCTAAACACATTTACCTAGCCTCCTTCTTCATCTATTGAGCGCATAGCAAGCCTCTTTGTGGTGGTCAATTGGTGGCTTGACAAGAAGAGTTCTTGCATCTTGACGTGGGTGGTGTGGATCAACGTTAGAGGGTTTGAACCCTTTAAACCTAACATTGATCGTCTTGGAGTTTTGAACTCACAAACAAAGGTAACATCATACTGTCATAAAGCATGATTCTTGATTGCATGTGTGATTCCGCATAAGAAATTTTTTTGTTTTTCCCTCTCACATGCTACGGCCTTCAAGGCCAGTTACTTTAAAAATTGATTTAGCCTGGCATATGTGATGCGAACCAAAGACGTGATAGGTAGGTTTCTGGCACCTTTAAGGACCTTGTTCACACACTCTGAAAGGTTTGTAGTCATGTGACCAAATCGTCTTCCTTCAACATCATACGCAATACTCCTATTCTCCTTGGGGATACGATCAATCCAAGCTGCAATTTGTGGGCTTGTTTCTTTAAATTTTTTCAAACCAGGATCAAAATCTAATCGCGAAGTTGTATAGCCGTTTCATTAACACAAAAATGAATAGCATTAGTAACATGTTAAAGTATAATCAAACTAAAAACATGTTATGCAAAAAAACCGTATCTAACTTCTTCAACTGCTTCTTCAACATGACATTCTTAAACTTATGATTGAAATTACTTGCGACATGTCGAAGGAAAAAAACATGGTAAGCTTTCGGTGGTTGCCACCCCAGGTCAGCGTTATTGACAGCAGTCAAGATGTCAATATGTCGATCTGAAACAAGACATATTCCATCTTTCTGAGTGACATGGATTCACAATGTAGCCAAAAACCAGGACCAGTTATCAATATTCTCTGCATAAACAACAACGAATGCAACGGGCAGAACGTAATTGTTACCATCAACGGCTGTAGCAATCAATAGCGTTCCACGATATTTCCCATACAAATGGGTCCCATCGATCTGGAGCATAGGATTACAATAATTAAAAGCATCATAACACTTCTTGAATGTCTAGAAAACCCTTCTGAAAACCTGGTGCGAACCATCAAGACGACCGTCAATCCTATGGTCATTCACGTCGAGCTTATAAGCAGAACCTGGAGAAAACAACAACATATAATCTAATAATCTCGGAAGAAATGCGTACGACTCATCCCAATCCCCAAAAACCTTGACAATAGCCATTTGCTTTGCTTTCCATGCCTTTCTGTATGAGATATGAAATCCTAGACTTGATGCAATCCTTTCCTGGATTACACCAATTTAACACTTGGCTCTTCCTGTATCATTTTTGTGTTTTGTGAAAGAAGAACGCATTAGCCAATACGCAGTATTTATCTTATAAACATTTAGGTTTAGGTGACTTATCGATGGTCAAAGAACAAATGAAATTTGAGTCAAGTTGTTTGTGATCTTGAGAAAGTGAATGACTAACACATGTGTGGGTGTTGTTCCATATGCCTATAAACCATTCAGTGCCGCCATTTTTTGATATGCCCTCATCCTCCATGGACAACCGTCATTGTGTTGTTGACAAACCATTATCAGCCTTTTCGTATCACTTTTTTCCACAATGGTTGTGTGATGTTCAGCCATACAGTATTGTTTTATTGCCATCTGTACATCCTGCTTGTTTTCAAACACCTGGTCCTTATACAGCTCTTGACCCATCTGCCAGTTTAGAATTTGTTCCCCTTGCATTCGTCACACTCCTGATCGGGGTGTGCCCAGTTAATATTCTTGTAATGGCTTATTTGTGACCAAAACGGTATAGTATCCTCCCCTGTATAAGCCGAACACATGTCATTTCCAATATTATTGTATTTTATAAAATTAAAAACCACCTTACAAACCACTCACCTGCCAGGGGTGGTGCGTCATGCGTTCCATCAATGCCCGGTGATGGAATCGGTTGACACAATACACTGCACGGCTCCCTTTCGAAATCACCATCAACCTCTGTATCCGATGAATCACTATTAGGAACAAGACCTTCATCAACCCCTTTCTCGGAACTATCAGTACGCCACGAGGGATCATATATGTCATGCGCAGGAATCACATCTGATGGCATTGTTAGTGGGGGTGATGGTGGCGGGGGTGGTGACACAGGTATAGCTTCCGCACTATCCACCGGCTCCCGGTTAATGTCTATGTCATAACTGGTAGGGACAGAGATTTGAGTGCTTGCCTCTCCACCAGTGTTTAGTTCCGCATACAACTCGATGTATGACGACTGTCCATGCTGTCAAAATGCGTCAACTACTAACGAGATGTCTTCATCCTCCACAACCTCCACCGAAACCCACTGGACTGGGTTACCGGAGGCGCATCTAGCAATCAGTTGAGAGAGGGACTGACCACGTTGTAATCTCAACTTCTTGTATATAATTTTCTTCAGGTCATTATATTTGCAACGGGCGCTCATGCGGAACATCTTCGTATCTCCTTCGAAGACTTGACCGTTTGGTCCAATATATCTCCTCCCATTGTAATATAAAATGGCAATTATATCATTCATACTATCACTCTTTTTGTTGACAAATTAGACAGAAGTAGCAAAAAAAACTTTGGCTTCTTTTACCAACAATCGCACCAGAAGAACACATTGCAAGTGGGAAAAGGGGGTGGGTTTAAATAGCAACAAGTTCGCTATGCTGGCCAGCGAACTGTAACTGTCGGCAGGGAGTTCGCTGGCCCATGCAGCGAACTACCAGGGAGCTGCCACATGTCACCAAGTTCGCTTCTTGGTCCTGCGAACTTGGTCAGCTGTTGACACTTGTTCCCAAGTTCGCTAGCCCTGTCAGCGGACTCTAGGGGTGGTGCCACATGGCACATAGTTCACCTTGCCCCTCAGCGAACTATGTGCATGTGAGACACCTGTCACACATAGTTCGCCTTGTCCCCAAGCGAACTTGTCTAGCGTGTCAACATTTAATGCTGCAGAGTTCGCTTGTGTCAGTAGCGAACTACGGGTCCACAAGAAATGTGACACATCATCATACCTAGTTCCCTACTACTCTGGGCGAACTTGCCCTCGTGGAAGACTAGTAAATTGCACTGTTGGCATGGCATTTAGGGAAATAAGTTGTGGAACAGTGGCACTTTGGTCACTGTTCCGATTAATTACGGGTTAAATAATCTTACAATATCTCAATTCTCAAATTTAGTAAACACTTACAAACCTTATTGTAAAAAATGGATAGCGTAGAGTCCTAATCAGTGGCCTTTTATATTTGATGGAGATAGAAAGGAAGAACCAAATTAAGAAAAGAAAACAGATTAGCAGGAATGAAATTCAGATTTTTTAGGCTTTTTTTTTTTTTGGAAGTAGATTTTTAGGTTTATAACAAAGGGAAAATCGATTCTACACACAAATGAGGAATGGGCTTAGAGAAAAAAAAAACTCTACTCTACATCAAAATTAGAGAATAGAACTCATTCTTTTATTTGTGTGTGTAGGAGAATTTTTCTCTCTCATATTACATGAGAATTGATTTTTCCTATAATAAAGTAGAAAAAATAACAAAGTAATACAAATAAATGGTTAATTACGATGGATCTTTATAAATTTATAATAATAAAGAAATAGGATATTGTTATTACCAATTAATGTTACTATCAATATCATTACTGATTTGTTTCACCGTTAGATTGATTATGTTAATCGAACGGTTATGTTTATTCCACCTTTGTTTGATTATGATTCCTCATATTTTATATGAGAAATCATAATTATACAAAGGTGAAAAAAATATAAAGTATTAAATATAGGAAAAAGAAAGAAGATTTTTAAAAAGTTAAATCATAATCGTTTAATCAACGTAATCGATCTAACGGTGAAATAAATTAGTAGTAATAATATTCTATCTCAATAATAAATTACTATATTTCAAAACTCAATTTTAACAAGGAGGTTTTAATTTTATTTAAAAATATAAGTAGATAGAATAGTAATTTAATTACTTTTTTATTCCAAAAATTTTTCCCCTCAAATCCTCCATTCCCCTCGTCTTTAGGAAATTGCATACATGAGGACGTAAACCCACTCGGTCAATAGGACTCACGCAGTCACGCCCTTCTGCCACGTAGCAAAACCCCTATAGGTATTTGGTATTACTAACTCAGCCATAGGATGCACATACTTCTGCCACATCGCAAAACGTGTCATGCTAGATTAATTATGAAACTTTGTACAAGGTAGAATGAAAAATATTTTTCTTAAGTGTGACATTTAGACTTTTTTATGCTAAAAAATAAGAATGATCATCAATCGATCCAAACCACGGTAATTGAATCAAAAAATCGAAAAGTGAATTATCTGAAAATCAAAAAATCGAAAACAAAAAAAAAAACTGTAAAATTTAGTTAGTGAAAATCGATCCAATTCAATAATTCTCCAACCTTACCCTCTACCTACTTGAACCTTTCCTCAATCATAGCACAAAAATTATATAAAAAAATTCTAAACGCAAGACACATTAACCCATCATGTTGAAAAAAGTGAATTGTACTTGATCCTTGTTATATTTTTTTTTAATAAGATACATCAAATATTTTTATTGCATAAGTTATTGTTGTAAAGTAACTCTTTTGTAGGATGAAAATTTGAATTACTCCGTATCTTAAGCAACCACATTGTAAATTTTTTGTCAAAAGTAAAAGATAGTAAATCAACTTTTTGTTGTACTATATTGAAAATTAAATTATTGTTGACTGATACTTCTAGATTGCACAATAATTATCATGCAAACTTTACAAAACCAATACACACAAAAGTATATTATTTGCATAATAATTATCAAACAAATTTTAAGCTTTTCAAAAAATCAAAAATCGATCTAATTCAAACTGAATAAAATTGAATTGGATTGGATCGAATTTGAAAAAAAATCCAAACCGAATGAATTATTACATAATCAAACCAAAAGGATTGAATCGAATAAATTTTACTTCCAAAATTAATCTAATTCAGAACGCAAACACCCCTGCTAAAAGTTGTCACTTTGGTCATTGTTACAATAATAATCCCATACCATGTTAGCCCTTTGAATAACATAAGTCATATTAACAACTTAATATAACAAAGAAAAAAGTGTTTATCCTTTTAAATAACATAACTTATATCCTTTCACTCTCACAAAGAGGTGAGACCCACACCTTTATTTTTTTTGTCAACTCTCTCTTCTCCTTTATCTATCTCTTTCTTAAAATGACACAACTTTACATCCTTTAAAATGATACACACTTTTCCCTATAACAAAATAAATAATTCTCAATATAACAAGGGAAAAGAAGAGGGCGAGCATTTCAGCAGCCGACCTTCGCCCATACCGTCACAAGTCACAAGTTTGCCCTTTGGGAAAGAAAAAGCTTATGCTTGACGACACTATGAGAAGCACATGATGCGGGTATACAATAGCCAAAAATGAGTTTCTTAAGATAGAAAAAAGAAAGAAAACAGAGAGAAAGTTTAACCCATGTCCCCAATGCAAGATCAACTTTTTTCCATTTCCATAAGAATTACAAATCGTAATGTGATACATAGGGACAATGAAGTCACATGATACAGAATCCAACAGAAAAAAGGTTAGTGGCAAATTTATCTCCCAATGCAATGCAAGCACCTCCTCCCCGAGAATATCCAAATGAAACGTGGACCAAAAACTTTCCCTCAGGAAAGCAAGTAATCATGAACCAACCCCAAGTAGTAGCTCACCCAAATTGCATATTTAAAGGGTAGAAGAGTTAGTTTTATCTGATGACATCTCACAGACCTGGAATGAAGAAATCAAATTCCATAGATTGGAAAGGTTCCTTCTAGATAGCTTTAAAACATTGGCATTTACTGCTTGCTTTTCAGGATTGAGATCTCTCCCGGATTTTGGCTCTAGCAAAAAACACTCCTGCCAGAAGACCTACAAATTGCACCCCTTCCTTCAGTGGTCAAACAAAATGTACTACAAACTTGTGCTCTTACACTCTATAATAACAATAACGATAATAATAATAACACCACTTTCAGATCAGTGAATGTAAAGAACTAACCAAAAAGAATGCTACTGGAGTTCTCCAAACTAGTAGGAACTTTAAAGAGAAGGATGCCAGCAATCGAAAGTGGTATCTTATTCAGCGAACCTACAAGGCTGCAGGTGGCAAACTAGTGTGATTAGATATGTCCAGAAGAAATTAAAATGGCGACACTTTTCTGATATAGCATGACATTAAAGACTAGATTCTACATTTAATGAAAACAATTGTTCCAACAATAATCCACAATTAGTTTATGTTATAACCGAGGTGAAAAGTGCAAACATACACACACACAGCTATAGTCAATAACATGTAAAACTACTTTAGAAACCTTAGCAATTGGTAGTTATGATCATACCTGTAGGTTGTAGCCCCTGTCTGATGAAGAAACCACATGGATGTGAAGCTGATGGCTAGACCCAAAATTCCACTGAATGTCATCACCAACCAAAAGCTAGGCAATCTCAAAAGTGGCCTGGCAATTAAAATACATAATATTTAATAAGGTCTGCAGAAGGAAAAAATAGTGAATATTTTTTTTTTGTATTTTGTGAATAGCTTTTTACTTCTGCCATTAACATAACATAAACAATTTATCACATAAAAACACCTTTCCGTGGATTCTAGATCTGTGTATTTGTATAATAAAAAACAAACACACAGCAAAAGTTCACATAATATTGACTTCATTCACTACATGTGGGTTAATACTCACGTGCTTAAGAGATAATCCACCTCATTGAAAACAATGATCAGGATAATTCCCAAAGGCAAAGAAAGGGTGTTATTCAACAAGACCATCGAAAACTCATTTAAATTTCCAGATTTAGTAACTTGCTTTGCGGTATCCATGACCTTTCGTAGGGTCAGCTGCAACAATAAAATGAAAACAACCAATTAATCAGCTAACTTGACTAAAAGCTAAAATTTGGTGCTATCTACATATGCACATTATATATAGTATATTATCCTTTTAAACCAAAACCAAATTAAACCTCGTCTGTGTAGAAGTGCAAAAGTAATTTAGTACTATGAATCTAGAAACCCCTCCAAAGCAAGTAACATGTCAAACTAAAATGCATTGAATCTGTTCTCATCAGGAATAGGTGAAGAATGGCTTGCCTTTAAGTAAAGAAAGTTTGATTGAATAAACTGAACAATTCACCAAGGAACTATATCAATTCACATAATTTTCCTTTATTTGATTTTACTTTCTCACTCAACCATGTCTAAGCATTGCAGCCATCAACACACACACACACACACACACAGAGAGACCTAGGAACTAGGGAAACACTATAACCATAAGAACAACAGCAGCATACAAGCAGATAATATCTATGGCATGTGTTCGGGTCATAGTTGAAACTACCAGAAGTATTAAATTGGGCTGAAAGAGTAAAACATAAAAAGCATTACAACGATAAAAAAAAAAAAAAAAAAAAACAGTTATAGACTTTAGCAAGACAAAGACGCCATTGAATTAATGTTGTGTATGATGATACTGGATTGATATCATATTATCAATATTGATGCCCAGATGAAAAGTTATATATACATGCAAAACAACATTGCAAACAGAAAAAAAAAATTCATAAACTTTTTGTAAAGTTACATTTTGCAGCATTCAGTTGAAATTTCATTTGAAATGCATCTGGACAGTAATAGAAAGGTAAGGAAAGTGGAATTAAAAGAGAATGAAACATCACAAAACATCAATACTCACAGAATATGATGCAGTTAAGAAACAGTTTAGTGTCTGCCAAGCATAGCCAGTGGCATTAAAAGAGAGATCAGTTATCCCTCCAATTATTGCTGAAATGATCTGCAAGGGAAAAGGGAAACTCCTTCAGCCTGTCTTATTTAAAAACTCATGATGTTAAGTAAAGTAAGTATACAACTGATGCACAGTTTCAAGACAATCATAGCAGTAAACAGTTATATGAGTCCAACAAAATAAAAGATGTTTATAGTAAGTATGAATCAAAACAGACAAGCCACCCAGTTCTAAATGCAAATTATCCCACACATCAGCTGTGACAGTCTAGCAACTACATTATACTGAATTTGACTTACAAATTTTGTGTAAACCTTGTCACCATCCTAAAACACCATCCCCACTCTAGACATCATTTAAATCTCCTTAGAAGTAGGACTCAGCAAGACCTAATCAGTAATGCATGAACATTTTGTTATGATAAGACAAATAACATCTTTACCATAGTGACTACATCCTTTGACAACTACATTAAAACTATATGGGCAAGAGTGATGGTTGTAGGAGATGTAAGCAACAAACCAGAACTAGAAGAAGTATAATATGAAAATCCATTATTCTACATCAAAGTCAGGGTCTCAAACAGCCAAAAACCCAGGGATTGCGAGATTCATATGTCAAGATCTTCAACATACCATTAGAAACAGAGCAGCCCAGACTCTGCTGTCGTGGTGCTTCTTGAACAAGTACATTTCACCAAGGGCTGTTATGACATTAGTAACATTTTTCAGGACTGTCACCATGGCTACATTAATGTATTTCAAACTGCACATAATACAAATGGATATAAGCAAAATAATGCAAGCAAGCAAGAGAAAGTAACAAAATGCTCAATTTTCAATTCTGTCCAGAAACTGACACTCGCACAGATAGTAAATGTCAAGATCACATGTTTGACAATAAAAAGTCAGTATTCTTTTGAACTTTGACACGCTCCCTAAATAAGAATAATTTTTCCCTGAATTCTGCATAATGTTTCCATTTCATGATTACACCAGATTACTCGTATAAAAGGAATCTTTCACAACACATTCCGGAAAATATTCTTAAAAAGAAAAAAGCAATGCAGTTTCACACTTAACATTGAACAATTATTAGAAAAGACACATAAAAATGAGGAGGTTATACTTACCACTTTTTTTTCTTACCACGTCTTACAATTAATATTAATATTGTTTGATCAAAATCAAATCAACATTACAAAATGGCATCAAATGAGAGCCATTGATTTGATTTTGATCCAACCATAACAAAGTGGTTGTTAGAGGTGGTAAGAAAAAAAAGTGGTAACTATAACTTATTAGCATTTGAAAAACTAGAAGCATATGAAACACTGAGGGGTAGAAAAGCAGTCACAAAATAACTGCCACCATCCCCTTTGGAAGATGATCAATATATTCTAAGGAAAGAGAGAAGGAAAGCATTACAATAGCCACAAAGTTGAGGACTGCATACCTAAACATGCTTGTAAAGAGCATTCCGACAAATATAACATTCACAGGCAACCAGACTTTAATCAATCTCCATGTTAGTGGTTCAGTTGAAACTAAACCCAGAAGGTTCAACACAGAAACAATAACCACTGCAATGAAATTCTGCATCCACACAATTGTCAGAATCCAGCAAAAGCAACTTCTACATCCACAGGTAAAAGGGGAAAAGAGTTTTTTTTAAGGAAATCAATCAATTACCTGGTACAACATCAAGGATATCCCAGCATTAAAATCATAGCTGGAAAGTACAAACTTGTTAACCAATATCATGCCACATGAGGAAAGACAATATGCAAGTCCAGCCAATAAGGCTTGATTGTGGACTTTAACTACCCTGATATTTCTTGGAGTCTTCTCTCTATTCTTGTCCAACTTGGCATTTTCCATGTCAAGTTCATCATTGGAAGAAGGCATCATTTTTACAGAAAGCAAGAAAAGAAGCTTGCTTGCAGTGATTAGAGGCAACAAACTACAGAGTTCCACAGCGTTCAAGCTATGGAACTCAGGATCCACAAGCACAAAGAAACTAGAGAGAAACGTGAAAAGGAAAAATCTTTTTCACAACCCCATCAATATTTACTATCGATAACAAGAACCCATCAAGGGTAACAACTGTAATCCTCCTATTACCGAGAATCAGATAAAAAAAGGTGTCAAAAAAACAATTAAGAAAAAAAATTCAGGTCATGAATGAAACGTTGGCGTACGGAAGGAATAAAAGGGGTTCTGAATTTGAAAGTGGAAAGTTCTTTGCGTTTGAAGAAGCTAACAAACTTTTGTGGAATTTTTTCGGCTTTTTCCTTGTCCCAATTCTCATGAACTGTTGTGGATGGTAAAGAACCCCTCTTGTTACCAAAAAAAAAAAAAAGAACCCCTGTTTATTGGTTTCAGATAACCTTTGAATTGGATACTCAAAAAGTCAAAAGCTTCTTTATGGTATTCATTTGAGTTCCTAGCATATAACCCTTTGATTTCAGTTCATTTGTTTCCCAATTTCCACGGGTGATATTACTACTATTAGACTCAAAGCAATATCTTAAAGTATAATTATGGTTAGCTTAAAATAATGATAACCATCTAAATAACTTTTTGTGTTATGCCCAACATGGAAACACTATAATATTAATGCGTTTCTAATTAAGTTAACAACAAAACCATTTTCGTTTGACAATTGTATAATAAATCAATGGGCAAAAAATTTGTTTTTTTATTCCATTAGCAATCATACCAGAAAATTAGGCAACTTGGCATGTTGTAGTTGACATATAGCACGTATCCTAAGGTTAGTTATGTACCAAAGAAAAAAATGTTCATGTGCCAAAAAAAAATAAAAAAATAAATGCTAAGGTTAGTTGCTACTTGAGACTTATAAGATGTTTGACCCAAAAAAAGGAGATCCAAAATTTGTTGATCGAATATCACAAATATCAACGGCGAGAATCCATTGACATAGTGGCACATGAAAATTGAAAACGCAAACCAAATTTTCAAATGCTTTCTATATTAAGTGGATTTTTTCCTAATGCTTCAGTTACGATTCAACTAAAAAAAAAAAAAAAAAAATCATAAGCATGATTTCGCATGAACTACATGATATTGATATGGCATACCTTTCAATAGGAGTAATAGTAATGCTGGATGGGATAAGCCAGCTCCGTGAATATATTATTCTATTTGAATACAATAGTAATGCTGGACCAGTTGGGTCATGACCAGTTAGGGTTTGGTTGAACGATCAAATAATAAAGGGAAAAGTTATTAAAAAAAAAAAACTATAATTTCTCTTACAATCACTTATTCTCTTACAGTTATTATTTTATCATTTATCTCTTATGTTTTTTTTTTCATCTAATCCATCTTCTAACACTCTTAAAAATTAAATTAAATTATCTGTTCTGGTCGGCCCAACTAGCTAACCCAACAACACAGATCCAATGTCAAAGCCACTTGTCATCTAAGTCCTACCATTGTTGCGATCATTGTTTCATGCAACAGGTTCCCCAACGTAAGACATCAAAATATCCTATGTTGGGGCGCGAACCTTTCCTTTTGCCCCACAGGCAACCGAAATGGTCAACCTGGAGATCCTTCCCTAATACCCCTGCTGCATGGCAGCAGTTGCAAAGCGTCTTATCACAACAAGGCAAACTAGGTTAGCTCTTCCCCATAATAGTTGACTAACCTCCTGATGTGTCTCTGGCAAGTGTGGTTTTTCAAGTTGAAATTGATAAGAATTGAGTCATAAAAGAGCAATTTAAATACATATTTGCTAATTATATTAATTCTTTCTATGTCAATGATAATTCTCACCTATTGATTGTGTTTATACAAGTAAAAGAAGTGAAAATTACAAAATTATAAAATGCCTGTTGACGCGACTCCACACGGGTGTAGCACAGTATAAATTCCAGCAACATGGCGCAGAATGGCGGCACACTGGCGCACACCCGTGCCAATTTACGAACTTTGCAGCAGTGTTTTGGAAGTGGCGCCAACTGGCGCCACAACGGCGCCAACTAGCGCCGGTTTGCGGAATATGCAGCGTTGGCCAAAGCTGTTGGGTTTGCTCTTTTACTAAAGCCCAAATGGGTTATTAGTATGAGAAGAGCCCAAGGAACCTAGAGCCCAATGAGCTAGGGTTTCTTGGAACCCATATAAATAGTACCTCTTAAGTCATCAGCCTCAAAGGTCTTTTTTGTGAGAAAGAGGCAAGCTCTGAATCTAATCAGTGCCCACACACTTCCCCTTCCTCCTCGAGAGATAGTTTGGAAGATCTGCCACAGTCCAGCTTCAAGGAGGTTGTTCGTGCTGCGGCGCTGAGGTGAGCTGTTCGTGAAGAGGAATCCTACAAGGGAAGATTCTACACGAGACCTGCGCACCGAGAGGTAATTGTGAAACAAGGATGATTCGGTAAGCATACCAATGTACTAGGTCCTAAACCGCTTCCGCATAAATCTAAGTTTTCCTTCAATTGGTATCAGAGCGCCGGCTGTACATTGGTATGTGAATCTAGTTTCACTATTCATGTAATTAGTTTTGCTTCTTGAAATGTGGCACCTAGGGTTCTAGGATTATGGTATGAATCTAGCATGTGTATTTTATAATTCATTTTCATAAAAGATTAAATTTTAATCGGTAAAAATGCTTTAATCCATGGTTAAGGTCTCTCGTGTATTTCTCGATTTGTAACAAGGAGGCTAATCCCATATGATTAGGTTTCCTCCTTGCTGTTTTTGTTTATTTTTGGAATTTCTGTGTATTTTTCAAATATTTTGTAAAAGTTCAAGATCGAGAAACCGCGAGTAAGATGCGCAGTCAGAACTTTCGGAGACTTTTCGAGGTCTTCCCGATCTCGGAATTAGGCGATCTATATATGGTTGGAAAGAGGACGGAAAGACGAACGCAACGGTGGGTGGCGTACCGCCATCTGAGTTTACACGCGCCCCCACGCGCCTCCACAATATTCTGAGAGTGGCCGCCACTCTCCGGCAAAGAATGGGAGAGTGAGGGAGCGTCCGGCCACCTTTTTGGGTGATTCCGGCGGCGGTGCACTCGTCTATACGTGGCGGTCCTTCCCCTGGAGTTTCAGCTTGATTTGACTTCGGGTGACGGCGCGGCAGACCTGACGGCTAGGGTTTCTCTTTCGCGTCGTAGGGTTTCTCGCCAAAGGATTGGGTCTTTGGGCTTTTGGGCCCATGAAACCCTAAAGGGGCTTGAGACAGATACTATGGGCTAGGCGAAAGTCGAATTCCAAAGTTGTATTATTTTATTTTATTTTATTTTCTTTAAAATAGGAAGGCCATGGATTAAAGTAATTAGATTTTATTATTTAATGCTTTTATTGATTGGTATAAATTATATGATTGATAACATGCGTTATTGCGATAACATGCCATATAGAATAGGTGGTGCCATATTGTTGCATAACTTGTATGATTGCATGAGCATAATAGCTATTATGTCTTCAGCGACTAGTATGATAGTTATTATGGGATTATTTTGATTTTAAATCATCCTAAGAAATTAATTAATAATTATTATGATTTTTATTAAAAATCTAGATTAATAATTGAATTAATTAATTTTGGATAATTAACATCAAGACAAATAATCGTTATGGAAATTATTTTGATTTCAAATTATCCTCATAAATGATAATTATTATGATTGTTGCAATCTACATTAATAATTAAGTCAGCTATTTGGATGATTTAAATCTAGAAAAATAATTAGAGAAAATTTCCTAAGAGAATTCTTTTATTTTGCGAGTAATTTGTGGGTTTTCTGAAATGGTCATGGAATAACACACGCTGCATACAACATTCATGTATCATGATTGTTTGGAGCACACGCTGACGTAAAGTGACCGGATTTCAGGACCTTAATGCTTTCAAAATTATGTTAAGCTTAGTGCACGTTTATCGGCGCTCTTACTTATATAGTTTTTGAAATCAAACAAAGGATACTCTCAATTAAATAATTCTTGGAAATTAGAAAATGTTGCTTATGTTGAATGGAAGGAGATTTAAATTAAGAGATTAATTCAACCTTCAAGCGCATTATAGGACCATTAATAAAATAATCATGTGAAGTCCCATCGAATAAGCATGATTGGATTTTATTAGATTGGACTTAAATATCTATGGGAGGAGATTTAAATTAAGAAATTAATTTAACCTCCAGGCGCATTGTGGGCCTATCAATAAAATAATCATGTGAGGCCCCATCGGATTAGCATAATTGGATTTTATTGGGCCTTAATAATTTCAAAATTTTAATAAAGTATTGTACGGCCCATCGTCGATAATACTAAGTTATTAAAGATAATTTTGAAATTAAACAATGAATTCGACTGACCTTATGAAAATTCTCAAACAAAAATGTTGAATGGGTGAAGGTTTTAAAATTTAATTAATTTTAAAACCTGCGGGCTCCATTTGTGGGTTTATTAGTGAAATGATTATCGCTGAAGCCCCATCGGATAAGGATAATCAGATTTCACTAGATTAAATCTTAATAATTTCAAAATTTTAGTAAAGTATTGTACGGCCCATCGTCGGCAATGCTTAGACACTAAGGGTAATTTTGAAATTAAACAATGGTTAATTACATTCAACTTTGGTAAAATTGTTAACCCTCCCATCGAGGCTCTGGCAATGGCACTGAAGGCCCAAATAACAATTTTGGTTTTTACAAGTGACTTGCCCATCGTAAGCCTTGTAAAGATAAACTGAAGGATTGTTAACAATAAACAAGAGTAGTTATGAGAATCTACTTGCACTTCGTTTGTTTATTGCATTATTTGTTTGTAATTGTGTGCTTTATATGTTTTTCAGAAAATATCTTAGAAATGATTTTGAGTCGAAAACCTCTAGATGGTACCAACTATGAATAAGTGAAAAGCAAATTTTTTGATATTGTTCTAAAACATGGAAGCTAAAATTTGTTCTGACAATGCGAGGGCCATAGCAACCTGCAGAGGATGCGTCTTAGGAAACTAAGATGCATTTCTCAGATTGGGAAAGGGCAGATATGGTAGTTCACTGCTATGTTCTTGTCAGTCTTTCCAAATACTTTCAGAAGCAAGTCTACATGATTAAGAGTGGAGTAGAAATGCTTCAGGCTCTTAATGACATGTTTGCTGCGTCTAGCAGTTCTGCTAGACAGAATGCAGTCGGTGAAGGCTTTGCTAAGAGTCTTGTTAAATCCAAAGAGAAACCCAAGGGTGGTAACAAGAACAAAATAACTTGGTTATCAGTTGTCAAACCAGTTGCTATGAAGAAGCCGCAAGGCAAGTTCTTCAAGTGCAGACTGAAAGGACACTGAAAGAAAAATTGCCCAGAGGTGATGAAAAGAACCAGACATGGGTATATTGAGGCCTGATCAGTGAATGAATCATTGATTCAGGAATCACTGATTATGTTTGTTACTCTTTGAAGTAGTTCAAACATGGCATACCTGTCAGCAATGGACATAGATATTTTAAGCTTGAAAATGGGAACTTGTGTCTGCATTTGCAGTAAGACAAGTTATTTATAAGACTATGGTTTTGGGTGACTGTTTATTTGTTCTAGATTTCAAGAGGAATTCAATTTTTGTTAGTTGTTTTGGTTAAAACATGGGTTGACAATGCAATTGATTCCTCAGTTACATTTCGAAGTTCATCTTCGTCTTGTTTGTTCTGGTACATTGTTTAAATAGTCTTTATTACCTATGTCCTATAACCTTTTTAAATTTGTTATGTTGAATGGAAAGGATGATGAACAAGGATTTTCACCAAAGAAATAAAAGTTTCAAATGAAACATAACTTTGGCCTTTGTGATTGAGTCACATTATCTCAAGTAGAAAATATGTTTTAGTTAAAAGAGATACTGAAAGTTCAAGAATCTTTTAACTAACAGCTACATGTTAGTCCTATTTGGAAGGTAAAGTGGCCAAGCAATCCTACAAGGGCCAAAAAGGTTTGCGCAACTATTCAACTGGAACTGGTACATACTAATGTATGTGGACCAATTAGTGTTCAGACCAGAAGAGGTGATGAGTACTTCATTATATGAATGTTTACTCTGGATTTGGACAGATGAACCAAGTGCGCCATAAGTCTAAAGCTTTTGGAAATTCCAAGAGGTTTAGTCTGAGGCAGAAAAGCATGTAGGTGTTCAAATCAAAAACACTTTGGTCTGACTAAAGTGTTGGCTACCTGTCTGGTAAGTTCAGGTCTTACCTGATTTAAGAGGGGATAGTTTTTGTAACTGTCAACTCTAAGAATGCGTTAGTTGAATGAAGTTGCAGCATGTGAAAATCAAACATTTCTAGACTTGGTGAAGATCATGTTCAGTTATTCATCTTTGTCAATGTTGTTCAAGGGAGATGCATAAGAGAAGGAAATGTACCTTCTTAACTTGATTCCGTCAAAATTTGTTGTAAAGACACCTAAAGAATTATGGAAAGGGTGTAAGCCCAGATCAAACCATATTCGGATTTAGGGTGCTATGGCACACGTCCTACAACAGCAGTCAAATGAGATGGAATCTTGTATGGAAGAGTGCATATGTTTTGGCTACCCTAAGAGTACTAGAGATGATTTCTTATTTAGTCTTAAGGACAAGATAATCTAAGTGAGCACTCACATGATTTTCTTAAAGGAGGACTAGATAAGAAATTATAAGCTCTTAAGTTAGGTTATTCTTGATGAGATTTATCTCAGATCAAGAATTTCCAGAATCTCTAGAAGCTTCATCCACTGTTCCCTTGATTGTTCAAGAGGGGATAGATATATCTCTAAGTGAACAAACAAGAGAACCATGATTAGAAATTCAACATGATAATATATAAGTGAAACTAGTAGAAATATTAGTATCACATGTAAATGAACAATATCAAGGATAAGCGGATCCTCAAGAAATTGAAGATCCATCATTTGGCCCACTATTTGTTTTACCTATAAATACCCAAGGTCTAGTACAGTACATTCGTAGTGGGAGAGAACCTTGTTAACTCTCAAGTTGTTTCTTGTTGAGTGACATTGATCCTACTAGTTACGATAATGCACTAGAAGATGTTGTTGATCAAGTGTTGCTCAGGCTATGAACAATGAGATGAAATACTTGTATTTCAACTCCGTTCAGTCCTAGTAAAGACACCAAGAAGGGTAAAACCCACAAGGTGCATGTGGACATAAAAGGCAAAGAGAGGATGGACAGAAAGGTGAAAACCTTCAAAGCTAGCTTGGAGGCATTTTTTGCCAGACGCCATGCTTGAGTCTATCCAGATTCTCTTAGTTGCTATAAGTCTCAATTATGAGAATACATTTTGGGAGTTGGATGTCAGGATATCTACATACAACAACCAAAAGGGTTTATAGCAAATGAGTAGGAACACACGGTATGCAAGTTGTGAAAGTCTATTTCATAGACTTAAGCAAGCATCCAGGTCTTGAAACATCAGTTTTGATCAGGTTATCAAAATTTTGATTTTGAGAGAACCTTGATGAATGATGTGTATTTGTATGTAAAGGATACAACGGAAGACAGTAGCTTTTATTGTACTTTATGTAGATGATATGCTCCTTATTAGAAACAATGTGGAGGTAATATCAAGCATAAAGAGTTGGCTAAGTTAGTGTTTTGGTATGGAAGTACTGGGGAAGCCAATTATATTCTTGGTATAAAACTCTTATGAGACCGGAAGAATAAGTTGTTGGCATCACCTCAGGCTACTTACATTGACAAAACCCAAAATTCAACATGAGAATTCTAAGAGAAGAATTATAATTCTCAGATGTGGAATTCATCTTCCTAAGGAGTGACCAAAGACTTCTAAGAAGGAAGAATGCATGAGCAAGATATCTTATGCTTTGGCAAAGGTAGACTCACACATATCATGTTGGGCGTTAAACCAAACATCTGTCACGCAGTGGGAGTAGTGAGATAGTACCATTTTGAACCTAGAGGAATACTAGATTATTGTTAAGCATGTACTCAAGTATCTTTGGAGAACGAGAGATTATATGCTAGTTGGGAGTCTTGAAAAGCTGAGTTTTCAAAAATTCAGTTATTTCAAGTGGATATTGACTCAAGAAAATCAACCTCGAGCTATGAGTTTTTCACTAAACTCAGATAGCATTAGAGGTGGATCTTGCAGACCCAGTTACTAAGAGTTTGCCTGAACTTGTGTTCGAGAGGCATGTTACTTCTTTGGGTCTTAGGAGGATCCCAGACTTGCATTAAGCAAGTGGGAGTTATTGGTTTCATTGTGCTCTTGGAGTAAGACAATGAAACAATAAAATAATTTTCTGAATTTCATAAATAAGGTTTTATTTATTTATTTTGCGCACTATTTACAAACATAAAGGTCCGGATCAAATTGTGGAGTATATGATCATATGGATACGTTCATAGAGGACATGATCATAGGTTCTCACAATTGATGAATGGATTCACAGCTGTTAAATAAAGTTGGGCACTTTATTTAGGCTGCAATATTTTATGAAATGGTTTTGTCTGAATCATTGTAAAATATTGGTGTGAGTTAACATTCACATTGAAAGGATCAAGGAGAGATTTGATTAAGGTTGTTTTTCTGTCATAAGGTATCAAATCTCCAGTTAACTATAGTTATGTGATTGCTCTTAATCCTGAGTTTATTATAAATAGGTAATCAAATAGTTTTCATTCTTTGATTTACCAACGGGTGAGGTTCGATCTATTGACGGCCAATAACTCGGTATTTTGGGAGTGAGATTATTTGATTATCGGTATTTATGAGATAAACAACATGGAATTTGTAGGATATGTCCCCTTGATATGTTTCGGTACTTGGATATTAAAGACACTGGCCAGTGCATGTAATCCATTAAAGAAACTATCATAGTCAAGGGAATAAATAATTGATTGAGTTACAGAAAACTTGTCAATCAATTATAGACATTCTACAAAGGGGCGATGCATATTCATGTTATAAGTGTTGTTAATCTTGGAGTTCAAGTTCGGGCTTTTAGTGGAGTAGCACCGAATTAGATAATCATTCGTTGATTATCAGGAGCCTTGATTAATAACAGATGGTAGATCCCCAAGCTAGCTTGAGACAAGGGATGGGGTATTTTTCGGACAGATGATGACTTATGGGTTACATGATCTTGGGTTTTACGACTCAAGTTTGTATCCAAAAGAGCAAGTGGGAGATTGTTGGGTTTGCTCTTTTACTAAAGCCCAAATGGGTTATTAGTATGAGAAGAGCCCAAGGAACCTAGAGCCCAATGAGCTAGGGTTTCTTGGAACCCATATAAATAGTACCTCTTAAGTCATCAGCCTCAAAGGTCTTTTTTGTGAGAAAGAGGCAAGCTCTGAATCTAATCAGTGCCCACACACTTCCCCTTCCTCCTCGAGAGATAGTTTGGAAGATCTGCCACAGTCCAG
The DNA here is from genome assembly GCF_033153095.1 of Gastrolobium bilobum. Classification (NCBI taxonomy): domain Eukaryota; kingdom Viridiplantae; phylum Streptophyta; class Magnoliopsida; order Fabales; family Fabaceae; genus Gastrolobium; species Gastrolobium bilobum. The sequence goes on along the minus strand of NW_026897899.1, from coordinate 17,168 downwards.
CTTCAAGGAGGTTGTTCGTGCTGCGGCGCTGAGGTGAGCTGTTCGTGAAGAGGAATCCTACAAGGGAAGATTCTACACGAGACCTGCGCACCGAGAGGTAATTGTGAAACAAGGATGATTCGGTAAGCATACCAATGTACTAGGTCCTAAACCGCTTCCGCATAAATCTAAGTTTTCCTACAAAAGCATGGTGCAACTTAGCGCCAAAATGGAGCCAAGTGGCGCCACTATACAAGCGGTTTTTCAATTTGGACAGAGGCATGGCACTGACTGGCGCCACACCAGCGCCAACTGGCGCCAGTTCGCGGGAAAGATACACCGTGTTTTCTGAAGGGTATTTTCGGAAAGACGAGCTGGGGATATAAAAACGACGTTGCTGACAGAAAGAAGGCACTTTTCGACGGCAGGGAGAAAGAAAACAAGGATTGCAGAAGGAGGAAAGGAACGGAGGATTGTTCTTAGTCTTCTTTTTGTAATTATACTCTTTATCTTTATCTTATTTAATTTTATGTCAGCCATGATAATAGTTGGCTAGTTTCTTTTTATTGTAGTTAGGGTCACAAATCCTATGTGAACCCTTTTTGCGATGGATTGATTATTTCGCTCGTTTATTTTAATATATTTTATTTTTACTCTGTGCGTATTGATATTATTTCTGTTAGACTTGATCAACCTAATAGGGGATAATAATTTGGGAATTAGGGCTCGCAATAGGAATATTGGGGTTTTGATTCTGAAAGGGGATAATAATTTATGCATGCTCTAGGGATAGACTTGTGTGAGTTGCAGTCGTTTGATTTATCGTGATTAATGCTTAATTTCATGCGGGGTTGCTAAGGGATTAGGATTCCAATTGAATTAAAGGGTTAGATTGCCAAGGGATTGGGATTTAACTAATTATTTTAGATGGTAATTTGTCTGAGTTATTAAATTGAATGAACGTTGTCAATCAATCCAAAGTTTAAAGTGGGGATCATATAGTGCGTGTACCTTAGCTGCAATGCTTTTTATTATTCTCTCAAAAATTCAAACTTTACCATTTCTATTTGAATTGAAAATTATATTTTAAATTTCTGTCTTTATTTTACCATCAATTCATAATTTACCAAAAACAACCGAGTTTCCAATTTAAGGGGACTGGTTATTGTAGTACTTGGTTTATAATCCCTGTGGAGACGATACTCTACTTATTCATTATATTACTTGTGCGATCGGTATACTTGACGGAGAGCATCACCTCCCCACTCCCCTCCTGAGTGGAGCCTATAAATACCATCTCATATCACACAAGAAGGGCATCGAATGATCACCTCATGAGTCGTTACCTTGTCCACATTGAAAGCCATTACACTCGCTTAACACCCACCCCTTTTTTTTCACATAGCACCTAGGATTGCCTTTCACAGCTTTTGTCTATACCACCTCTATGAAGGATACCCCTGTAGTGATCGCAAATTCGCAATATTTATCCAGGTTACATACTTGGTTCTCACGTCATACCAACGGTTCATTATCCATTTTGCCCCTATAAAAAGAATCACTACCAAACTCTATATTATTGTATTCCTACTCATCTTTCTAAATTTCTTGAGATGGAAATTTCATATTGTAATGCTTTTTTTTATCCAACTTCACAGTAAATTATATATTGTTAAATTTATTACAATATTAAAGCAAATAATCAAACATATATTACATGTTCAAACCCTTAATTTCATCAGAATATGTAGAATTCAATTTAAATTGAACTCTTTTTATTTTAACTCAATCGACTCCTCAATTATTTGAATTTTTTTCTCGATTTTCCTGTTTTATTTGTGGTTAATTTGCTTCTCATTTGTGCATATTTACTCATATATTTGAGTGTAATGTTGGTGAATATTATACATCAATAGACCATTCTACTTCTTAATATATTAATATTTTTTCCAACATTTTTATTTTCTCTGTTACCTATCTCTGACTCTTTTTATATTTTAATTTTTGAACCCAGAATGAAAATATATTTACATATAAATTGATTATTTAAATAATCTTTAACTTTATTTATTAAATTTAAGATAGTAATACATTTATCAAACTCAAGTCAAGTCAGTTTTATTAAAGATATACAAATTTGTAAGAAGAAAAATAATTGTTCTAAGTTAAGTGTTTATTCTTGTTAACAATGTTGTGAATATTATCTTATTAGAAGATCAAAATTAGTCGATAACTTGCAGTTTTCATTGTAATTTTTCTCTTAACATCGTTGAAATAAAAAAAATTAAGTTGTAAAATAAATATTACAGTGTAAATTTTTTATCTCTACAATAATTCCTTTTATAAGGGAAACATAGACAGTTTAATTTATTTATTAACGTAATTAGAATAGAAGGTGAATTGATGGAAAAAAACCATAAGGGACTTACAAAAAAGAAAAAAAAAATAAGGGATAAATGATAAAAAAAAATAACAATAAGATAGTTAGTGATTCTAAAGAAAACCATAAAAGGGTTTTTAAACTTTTCCCAATAATAAATACTGAAAATTTTGTCAACTTAAAGGCCCTATTCATTAACTTTACTAGCTTAATAAAAGTAAAAATTATAGAACTAAATTGTATAAAACTCACCCTAAGTTTGCTTATACTTTCAAATCTTCCCTTGTTTCAATTTTTTTTTAGGAAAAGCCTTTCCAATAGATACATTTCAACGAAGATCCTCAAATGACTGGAGGTAAATGACTTGTTTCAAAAACAACAAAAGAAAAACACCCCTCGGTCAGAAAATTTCAAGATCAATATAATTTGCTCAGAAAAAGTTACAACACTTTGATTTGAATACATTGAGCAAAAATATAAGATTTGAGTAACTCTTCAGCATCATATACATGAATGAATTACCCCTTCCTTTTAACTGGTGCTATTGTCTCTGAGACAACACCCAGCCACTCTCCCTATTGGAAAGGAAGGAATAATTTTTCATTTTCAAGTAAATATTCTCCTCATATGAAATTTTCTTTGAAGGAGAAAAATAAAATGAGATACTATCATGTAACCTACCAATCAAGTAAGTTTAGTTTCAAATTTCAATAGCTAACAGGAAAAAATTTTAGAAACGACAAAGACTTTTTTTAAGAATTAATCTGTTTAATATAGGCAGATTGCCTGTCTTCAATGAAACTCCTTATGCTTGCCGCATCACCATGCATGACAACTTTCCCATCTTCCATGTAAATGGCACCATCTGCATGCTCTAGTTCTTCCAAACGATGGGTGACCCATAATGCTGTAACTTCTGCAGAGGTATCCAGAGAGTTCCTTACAGCTTTGATAACCCCGACCTTAAAAGAAAAAAATGCAAATCATCTATCAAAAAGTGTTGGTCTTACACCAAAATTATCTAATACTAATATGAACAGATTCAACTGTAGGCACAAAAAGTGAAGTCACATGTTAATAGCATGCTTAGAATAAGAAGGCCAATATGTTCAGATGTAAGAAAGATACAATAGACACTGCCTCAGTGGCATTGTTCTCTGTCAGTGTGCATATGATATGTCACATGCAGCATATAAAAGGCCTACAAAAAGAAAATGATAATGAAAAAAAGAAGGGTTCGCTTTTTCTACGGTCAATGTAGATAACTTAACTACATTGAGCCCAAAACGACGTCGTTTTGAGGCAGAAATCAAGGTATTTTTGTAATTATAACTTATTTCAGAGTTATAATAGTCTTTTTATTATAATTTTTTTATTTTTCAACCCAAAGCAACGTCGTTTTGAGAGCAAATATTTATAACTTATCTACATTCACCGTAGAAACATTAAAGCCAAAAGAAAGAAAGAAAGAACATTGATTTCAGCTAGTATTTTGTAGACGGTAAAAATTCCTTGCTTCCTTCCATTTCTACATCTCAATCTTCATGCTTTTTCAATAAACATGACATCATAAAACACATATCACAATTCATAGATCACCTGGTCAGTTTCATCTAAGAAAGTTGTGAGTTCATCCAACAACAGAACTTTACAAGCTTCTGCTAGAGCACCAGCAATGGCAACCCTCTGCTTCTGACCACCACTAAGTGCTTGTACAGATCTCTGAATATTGCAACAAAAGAAAAGTTCATTTCTTAAATAATTCACGCATTTGTTGTAGTGTTCAAGGTTATCGTTCATAATACCTTCATGTAGTCAGACAAGCCTACAGCATGCAAAGCTCTTGACACCCTAGATCTTACTTCATCATTGGTCAAATTAAACTTACCAAGACCAAATGCAACGTCAGAATCTACTGTAGGCATCACAACCTGCAACAAATGTAATGCTTCACACTTGACAGACTTATTATACATACATCCTACATACACATTCAAGCTGCAAAATTTTGGTGGATCTTTTTCAGTGGTTATAGATTGATAACAAAATCAAGTTTTTACTTTCATATTTTGTGAACAAATTTTATTTTATTGCAATAGTTGTATCCAAACTGCAAACATTAAGAAAATATTTAAATGGAGATTAGATTTAAGTATATTTTAGAAAGATAAGTAATAAAATGATCAAATTCATAAGAAAGCACTATTGCCAACAAAACTCTAGTTATTCATTAGAGTGAGTGAATAGATCATGCTCTGACATGAAGGAAAACTGTAGAAGGAAAAATATGGAGAAGATCTGACAACATGGCATGCATTAAACAAAAAATAGTCCTCCCTCTTTTGCCTTCTCACTACATTTAAATATAGAATTGGAAAGAAGAGATTATAGGACAAGGTAGATCATATTTTCCTTTGCATAGGAATCCACAAAACTTAAACATGCAGTATGTTGTGCTTGGCTTAAAAAAAAAAAAAAAATCCTTTACAGAGGCCTCTTTATTGATACTTTGGTTCGCTCAGCTTACATAGTAACTTTTCAACTAAATATTTCTTAAAAGTGTGTATAGTCTATCCAAACCTAAACATCATTGTTAACAACAAAAAACAGAATCGAAAAGCTAAGCATCACTTGTTACCCTTTGAGATGCAAAGGTAAAAGAAGGCATGCTTATACAGAACAAACAATTTAAGAAAATCAAGCAACAATAATCAAATATCAAATCTCAAATCTAGATTGCTAACAGGATACTAGTTGTAGTCAGGACAGTGGCAATGGCAGCAAGATCTATGGAAATAGTGACAGCTGATGGGAATGTTTTCAAGAAATTTTTTTTTTTTTTCAGAAAAAAAAAAGGTATACGGAAAGATTGGAAAATGCCTCAAAATTTGCTCGAAAAATTGAGTATGAGACGTTGCAGCATTAACTTATTCTTCCATCACAAAAAATATGGTATAAAAAATGAACTTTTATATCAATTTTTTTTTATCAAATAGCTATATTTTAGAAGTAAGAGGGCAAACCTAGAGTAATGATAAAGCTGTTCTTTTGTGACGAAAGGTCACGTGTTCGAATCCGGAAACAGCCTTTTTCACAAATATATAAGAGTAAGGCTACGTACAAGGATTGACCTCACCCCATCCTCCTTAGTTCTAATGGGGAGTGGTGTTTTTTTTTTTAACTACATTTTAGAAGCTCTTTACAAATAGAGTCTACATACAGCATAGTAACGGAAGCAAGATAACTGAATATTAAAACTTGAAATTTCTTTTTCTCCTCACATTAACTTGGCTTATATTTTCTGAGGTCCCTATCTCTGAATTTAAATTTTGTAAACTCTCATCAAATGATAGCGATGAATCAAGTAGCACTAAAAAAATAATATTTCAAACAAAGAAAGAACCTGATGATCTGGATTCTGGAAAACAAAACTTTTAGGCTCATTCACAGACACTGTTCCCGAAGTTGGACTCAAGAGACCAGCCAAAATCTGCACATACCGCTCATGTTTACACAGCAAGATATTACTAGAAAACAAGAACTCTTACTTTCACTCACACAATGTAACAGTGTCTCTCATAGTACCTTCAAGAGAGTAGATTTTCCACACCCATTGGGTCCAAGAAGCATCCAGAACTGGCCAGTGGGAATGCGAAGTGAACAATCCCGAAGAACTGGCACAGCCTTTGCTTGCCTTGTGGTGAATGAAAAATTCAGATTATGGCCTTCAATTGCAATATTCTCGACTCTATTGCTCCTGAAAACCCCAACACAAGGAAAAAAAAAAGCTAAGACTTGAGCCAAAACTGTTTGAGAAAATGCCTAACTGAAAAGTTAAAATAAATAAATAATAATAAAAACTTAAGGTGAACCTGATGGCTGTGGTGGAAACTTTAGTATAAACAGGAGGGACAACACGCTCAGGGAAGCGAGCAAGACAAGGGAGATTCATAGTATTAATATATGTATTTTTTAATATGTAGAAATTTCTTCTTTTTATTATTTGTTTTATTAGCGTTACCACCTCATAGTTTGTTATAAGAAACTTTGACAATTGATAGGATATATAGATGTAAAAGCTCCTGTGCAAAATAACAAAAAAAAACCTCCCGTGCATTTTACGTGCAGTGCATGATTCAAATATCACTTTTACTTAAAATAAATAAATAAATAAATACATATATTAATACATAGCTTTTCTTCTCTCTCTTTTTATAAAATTCTTGTAGGTACTGAATGGACATTTGTATTCTTCTTGATGACATGGCATGCTTTGAATGAGCGAGGAGTGTCATCTTCTTATCTTTAGTGTATGTAATAAATATATGTGACAGTGAACACGGTGTCTCAATTCATGTTCATGGCGTTCTCTTTAACTCTCTACAACATCTCTTTCCCTCGTCTTTCTCACACCCCACAAGCTTTGAGAAAAAAACATGTTCATTTCCCATTGATTCGTGCAGTACAAGGTGGTGAAGAACCAGACACTCCACAAACTAAGAGTGAAGGCTCCCCTAATGCTCAGTCTGCAAGTGCTGCTCCTAAGACTCCAAAGAAACCTGTCTATTCCAGTGAGTCAAATAATTATTGATCAGAACTTTTCTTTTCATTTAAGAGACTAAAAGTTCCATTTGATCTTTATTTTTTATTTTTTTTTATGGACAGTGAAGAAAGGTCAGATTGTGAGGGTGGACAAGGAGAAATATCTCAATAGCATTAATGTAAGAAAGGAACGAATTTTGTACTCCCATTTCACATATTCCTTGGGATTTATTTTCGTTTCAATTATAATGATTTGAACTGGGAACACTGACATGTGCGAGATTACTGTAACAGTATCTTTCTGTTGGGCACCCACCTTATTATAAAGGATTAGATTACATCTATGAAGACCGTGGTGAGGTAAATAACAAAATATGTCAAACTAGTTTCGCATGCAGCAGCTCTGTTCTGTGTCATCACATTTTATGTAACTGAAAGCATGTAACTCTTCTAGGTCCTGGATATGCGTATATTTGATACAGGAGAGCATGCACTGGTAAGTAACTTACATCTCTCTCATTCTGGATTCATCTAATACTGATTTTATTTTTTGTTAAAAAGAAAAGAAAGAAAGAGTCAGTCCAATGTTTTTCTTATAAATACAGTAGTCAAATCTACATCTTTTTATAATGCCAATGATGTTATGTAGGTCAAGCAAAGCTAAACCAAAAGCAACTAATGGCATGAAATATTTTGTACTTAATTCGAATTATGGAAAAAATTGTGAATTGTTACAATTTTAATGTTTTATTCTGACCAAAACCCTTGCTTAATTGATAGGTTGCCTGGGTAGGGGTCCCCACTGCTCCAGCTTGGCTTCCTACATACATGCTTATCAAGGTACAATTTAACTTGTTCCGATGGCTACTACTGTCTAATAGTATCCATTTGTTTAATTGAACTTTCGGACTTGTGACTGGTTATTTTGTATCTAACAAAACATTGATAACGCCCTTCTGCTAAGTAGCAGATGATTGCCTTGCCTGGTCCAATTGTAACTGAAATCTGACGTAAATTGGCCATCTTTCTCTACAAATATATGACTCGTTTCTTTTCATTTTAGCTGCTTTTGAAGTGTCAAAGTTACCTCCTTTCTTTTTCCCTTGCAGTCAGAGAAGCTCAATTATGAGAGGCTATGACATCCAGTTGGGGCAGAGAACTATGCTAAATAGATAAATAATACATTATTTTTTTCTGATGTCTGTATGAGAGTATGATTCAAAGCTTGGTTTGAAACACCATCTCAGACTCTACCCCATTTTTAGTCTAGCTGCGTGTGATCACTTCAAATGGCTCATGTCAATGATTTGGGACAATCATTACTGCCACCCAGCATAAGTTTTTCGGTGATGACTATCATTGTATTTGTGCTTCACTATTTTTAATAAATATAAGGTCAAAACTCTGATACACTGCAAGAGAAATTATCAACAAATTGATGATATTACGTATGAAAATCAATATGCAAATACACTTCATTTGCACATTAGGTAAAGAAAAGCAGTAAAACAAAATGTTTTTGTTAGTACTGATTGCTGCAATACAGCTTATTGTCCATGTCAAAACAGTAGAATGAATCTCTTCACTCAAATTGCACAATTGATTCATTGAAGCACCTGAACCATGCGACAGTTAATCAAGAAAGAAAGCAGAAATACAACAATGCTGAGTTTAGCTACGGACCGCTTCTATGGCTTTTAAAGCTTGCCATTTGACTTCGCTGCTCTGTCAGGCCTCAACCTGGTGTTTATATGCAGTACTTTAGAAACAATTATTTGAATTGCCATAATACCATAGAGCTCTTCAACATTCTAATTCCTTCGTATGAAGCATCTTTTGATGCATCTCTTATTCAAAGAGAAAAGAACGACTATAACTTGTTACAGTTGGCAACACTTCTACAGTGCTTCTGCAAATTCTTCCCTTCCACATTGCTGCTGCTTGTCAAATACTCTTGCAACATAGATGGTAGTTTGAAAAAGAGTAAGGTAAAATAAATTCTTGTAAAATCTTAAGAATCAAATCTAACTGAAGAAAAGCAAGATTAATAATCAAATCCCCTCTTGGCACGTTTATTGGAATTCATAAGATCCACTAAGGAAGGAAGAGGTTGCGGCACAGGAACATTCATTGACCTGTACAACTTTCTGACACTTTCACTCAAACCTGAAGATCCAACATTTAAATAAGAGGCACTCTTATGAACTCTTGTGTCTTCCTGAACCTCAGATTGCTGATACTTCTTCACTATATGTAAATCTTCCTTTCCTTCGGGTGACCTCTCGCATTTCACTTCAGTATCCTCCACGAAGTCCAAGAATTCTTGTCGCCCATCACTCGAAACCGTTTGAGGAGGGACATCAACAGGCAAAATATTACACCCTCCTCGAGAAAAACCAACATCTTGGAGACTGAGCCTTGCTCTTCCAAATAATGTGACAGGAAAGCTTTTGCCTGGAAGAGACAATTCTTCTGTTGCTTTAGCGTCCGTGGACTGTTTGACTGGTGATTTAGTTTGTGCACAAGACTGAGGGGTACCTTCAAGCACAGGATAACAGCTTACAGATTTGACCAATGCATCAACATCATCAGAAGTTTCCGCAGTCATATCCAGAAGCTTCCACATAGAGTTATTGAGTGCTAATTTAGTGTTAAAACAGTGTTTCTTAACATAATCCAGCTCCATAGCCCTGCAGCTGCTAGGGGTTGTTGAAACAACCCACCTAGGTGCAAGAAGTTGAAGTGCCCATTCCAATTCTTCCTTGGATGAGTGCATTGAGTAACAGACATGCCAAACACCAAACGGATCCTTAATTGCTTCATTCATCCTCTTTTTTCTAGTGTTTTTAATATCTGAGAACTCTTCTTCACAAGCATACCACTGTGCAGAAGGACGGACAATGAGAGGCTGAGGTTGGAGAGTTGCCTTGGCCTCAACCAGCTTCGCTTGTGCTCTTTCATATAGTCTTGGAGATCCATCAAACAAATGGAAACGAGAAGATGGATCTTCACAAAGGATTTCAGGCACGGTAAGTGCTAGGTTCTTGTAACATTCTAGATTTTTGGCTTTATCAACATATACCTTGGATCCAAATGTTTGGGACACATTAACAAGGATCTCTTCCTGACCCAGCACATCGCAGGTTAGATACACTGTTGATGCATCAGGATGCTTCCATATACAATTAACAACCTGCTTCATAGTTACATAAGCTGAACTTTGAGATGGAATTATCGGTATTCATAAAGATTAATGATATTGCAGAATGATGGATTCAATTTATTAATAATAATAAAAAAAAACTCAGCAATATGAACCTTGATACATCGAAAGTTTGGAACTGCTACAAGTAAAAGTATAAATGTAGTAGGCTGGGGTTAAAGAACCCATCTGTTATTCAAGTTTCAACACACATACATAAAAATGTGTATTGGCAACTGGAAATAGTTCAGGTTGAAAGCGTTAAATATGAAGCTGGGAATTAAATGATATTGTTATTTATACCTAACTGTTATATATACAAAATGCCCATAACATACATTGTCATACAACGAACACGTAAGCTATTCAAGATACTCAGATAAAAATCATGTCCTTAAAATACAATGTTGAGCTCACAATAAGATACTAATCATTAAACATTCTTCAACGAGTTCTGCTTCCATAAAGCATGCCAAATGAATATTTACAATCGCATATCAAGAGCTTATTAAGTTAATACTATTTTTATACCGAGGAAGGAATATTTAGCTCAAGCTTTACACAAGTAACCAGCTTATCCCCAGGACAATATAAACAACCAAGGTCAGTACCTAAATCACACATTTCCTTCTAGTGCAAATTAAACACAACAGAAAAAAGGTTAAGGGGCTTTAGGGTGTGCTTTATGTAAGTGAAAAAGAGGGAAAAAGGTACCTGACCTGTTGAATAGAGGATTGCTTGCTAGGCATCCCCTGAGAGAAATTACCAAAAGTACAATCCAAGAAAACACAATCAAGAGGACAGCGTGGCTTTTTTCCCTTCTTCCCAACAAACTTATAAGGTAAGTTGTTCAGACACTCAGGAGTGAGCCTGCAATCTCCTGTGTGCAGAATGTCACCAAATTTGCCTTCAAACAAGAACATCACAGCCCCTGAAGAATATAAAACAAAATGCATTCCAAACAAAAGAGAACGAATGAATCTTTGTCCTCATAAATAAATCCAATTAAACACAGAATATATTAACAAAAATTGAATAATTCATTGAAATAAATTATAACTAATGAAAAAATACCAGGGCAGTGATTGGCGTCGAAAGCGGTGACAGTGAAGTCCCCAGCAGGATCATCGATGATCAAGGATTGACCAACCTCAATTCCCAGAAACAAGGAAGCATCAAGCTGCAACAACAACAACAACAACAACAACAAGAAGAAGAAGCTATCGAGATTGAGACGCATGAGAAGGGGCGAAAAATGAAAGAAAAGAAAAATAAGAGAGTCGAATAGACCTGGGGGAATTGTTGAAGGATTAGGGTTTTGGTGAGAAGTGTAGAGTAAATTGGGAAAGAAGAATGGGAAGTGATGGAAGAGGAATGGTCTTTGTGGGCATGTGTGAGGAAATGGTGCCTCTTAGTACTCTTCGATGATGGACTCCATGTGTCCACCGAGAAAGGTAGTCCCTTCGGCATTTCGATCGGCATCTTCTCTTCTCTTACTCTTAACTATCGTTATCATCATCAACCCCGAAATGTGGTTTTGGTTAGGGATTGAATCAATTAACGAACGAAATTGACGAATACAAATTCCTCTCACCGCCATGGAGGGAAAGAAAACTCCAAAGTTCAAACTCGTTCTGGTTTTAGAAACTTTTGGTAATGATTCTGTGCATCGCAAATTTTGTGTAATGACGAATAAGCGTGTGTGACGTGGAGAACCTTCTACGGCTGTTGCGGAGCAACAAGCGGCTATTTGTCGGAGACAAATTGGGCTTTGTAGGCTTCCGGGAATCGGTAAGATATTATAACAATCAATTAATGTTATTATAAATAGAGTAAAGACCCAAATTGGTCCTTGACAAAAAATGCGGTGGCCAAATTAGTCCCTAAGAAAAATAAACTCAAAAAAAAGTCCCCAACAATGTCAAACAGGTCCCACGTTAGTCCTTCTGTCAAATGAAAATTGACGGAGTGAGTGACGGTGCTGATGTGTCACGTTAAGTGACATGCGGTTGCCCACGTGGAGTGGTTGGACGACGTCATTTGGTACAAACTCAGCCACTTGGACAACCCTTTTTTCAAAAACCCAATTTTGCCCCTCACCTAACCGTTGGACACTTTACTTGTTCCCGCTCTTCTAACATCGACACTTCATCGTTGAGAAGGAAGGAAGAAGACCGTCCATTAAACCCTGGTGCTTGCGTTCAGAATATTGCCAACTTTTTCCAGAATCGAAGGGAACCAGTGGAAGAAATAAGGGCCATATTTGGATACTTTGTGAGGCTGAGCATTCCGTTGAAAAAGGTATGAGTATTTATAAGTTGAAACTTTTTTATATTGTTGTTTGTCATCCTTTGTTTAATGTTTGTGGTCCCCATGTCGTTCCCCTTTGTTTAATGCTTGTTTTTGTCTGCACGAAGTGGAACTTTGTGGTCCATGTTTCCATTTAGGGTTTTGTTTTAAAAGAAAGTAACAACCAGGTGGTGTGGTCCCTGCCATGGTTGACCCATTTAAAAATATTTAAAAACCCCATGTTAATCGTTGGAATACATGTCTGCATCCATAAAAAAGGTTGCTTTTTTATTGCTTTGTATTGTTTAACACTTTCAAAGTCTGTGGCTTCATGGTTTAATGATAGGATTGGTTTTTTGGTTTTGACAGATGTCCGAATACATAGTTATTGTCTATCATCACGGTGGTATGTTTATCAGAGATGAAGATGGAGTGATGACCTATATATATGGAAGGGTGGACTCATTGCCGGAGATGGACATTGACTACTGCAATATTCGTGACCTTGACACCCTGTTTAAGCAATATGGGTATGAAAAATACAAGAGGATGATGTGGCTACAGCCTGGGGTACCCGATTTGGATCTGGGGCTGAGACCTCTTAGTACAGATTCAGATGTGTGTGCTATGTGTGAGGCTGCTTTAGGGAATGGCAATGAGATACATGTCTACTTTGAGGGCTGCATCTCAATTCCCCAGTTTGCTTCACCTACACATGACAGTGAAGAGGATAATATCATTAATTCAGCACATAATGACGACCATGAAAAGGTTGATGATGGGGTCGGTTCACATGAAGGTTGTGCACAAGGTGATGTTGGGGTCAAAGAAAATGAAGACCATGCACAGGCTGCTGATGACCTTGGTGCACAAGGTGATGATGGGATGAATTTGGATGAAGACCATGCACGGGCTGCTGATGACCTGAATGCAGAAGGTGATGATGGGATCAATTCGGACCATGATGAAGACAGTGCAGATGATGGGTCTGAAGAAGACAATGCAGATGATGACCATGCTACCTCACACTCAGATTCATATGAGAGTGCAGAGGATGAGGTTTACAAGCCTCCCCCACCTGGTGTTGAGGATGATTCAGAAGATGATGATGATGATATGTCAGTGCCAATTGTAGAGAAAGAAAGGCCTGCAAAACAGACCCCAAGGAGGAAGGCAGTCAAGAAGGATGCCCCAATACAAGACTCTGAATCTGAAGAAGTTGATGAAGAGGAAGCCATGATGTCATTTGAGGAAGAAGGGTATACCTATCTGTCCGAGGAGTTGAGGACTCCTCCTTCAAGTGATGATGATGAGAATGTTAGACCTGTTATTCCAAAGTTCAATGAGCAAGCTTCTTTTGGGCATGTCTATTTAGAACTTGGTATGGAGTTTATGAATCTGGACCAATTTAAGGGTGCAGTAAAAGATTACAATATCAGTCTTGGTAGGAACTTCGTATGGGTTAAGAATGACAAGGTGAGAGTAAGGGCCAAATGCAGTGTAGAAGACTGTGAATGGATGGTGTATTGTGCCTGGAACAGTAAGCAAAGCACATTCCAAGTTAAGACTTTTAAAGAGACTCATACATGTTGTAGAGTCTTCAAGAATAAAAGGGCTACAAGAGATTGAGTGGCCAAGAAATTGGAGCAGAGAATAGTAACACAACCCAAGATGACAAGGACAGAGGCATTTGAGCACATGAAGGAGGAATACAATGTGCATTTGGATCTGAAGAAAGTAAGTAAGGCTTTGAAAAAAGCAAAGGGGACCATTGAAGGTTGTGAAAAGGAGCAATATGGAAGATTAAGGGAATATTTGTCAGAACTATTGAGGAGCAACCCTGGCTCCAGTTGCAAATTGCAAGTCACCCCCCAACCTATTCCACAAGCATTGCCAATATTTGACAGAATGTACATCTGCCTTGATGCTTGTAAGAAGGGATTCAAAGCTGGATGCAGGCCCTTAATTGGGTTGGATGGATGCTTTCTGAAGGGCTATTATGGAGGTCAATTATTGAGTGCTGTGGGTGAAGATGCAAACAAACAATTTTATGTGATTGCATATGTCGTGGTTGATAGTGAGACGAAGGACAATTGGAAGTGGTTTCTGACATTATTACAGGAAGATTTAGGGGACAATGCAGTATTTGGTTGGAACTTCATCTCGGATCAACAGAAGGTAAGGTTTTTTTGGTTGTGCTTCCAATTATTTATTTCATATAGAATTGTCATACTTAATTGTATTTTGGTTGTTAATGAATATTTTGTCATAGTCCTGTTGTTGATGAAGCTGTCCTTAGTAATTCTGTTTGATGATGTTAATGAATATTTTGGATTGCCAAGTTTGTCCTGTTTGTTCTGGTTGCTGTCATTGATGACCATGTAGTATTCTGTTTGCTGTCCTTCGTATGTGTGTTCTGGTATGTGTGTTATGTGTTGTTGTCATTGCCTTGCTGTTAATGAATATTTGCAAGCAAGCTTCTGCCATTACCATTGCTGTCATGGATCTTATTGAATAATGTGGATTGTTTACAATTTTTTCATGTCTGTTGCTGCCAATGTCATGCAGTATCTGGTTTCTGAAATCATGTGGTATGTGTGTTGTGTTTGCCTTATCTAATGATGTTTAATAACCTTAACTAGTCCCCCATAAATATCATCGAGGTCCATTTTAGTCCTTGTTATTTAACATAAGGGACCATTTTGGTCCCTAACAATATTATCGGGGGTACAAATTGGTCCCTACAACAGTTCTTTTAATATGGTCACCTAAAAATCCAGCACTGTAAATTCCCCTTATACATGCTAATATTATTCATGCTGATTTGAGATTGTATTTTAATTTTTATTCACTGTCATTCACATACAGGGACTTGTCCCAGCCTTAAAGGAAATTATGCCAGGTTCACACCACAGGTTCTGTGTACAACATGTATGGAAGAACTTCATCAAGCAATGGAAGGATAAAGAGACAAGAGGAATTGTATGGGAATGTGCTAGATGCACCATTGTTCCCCAATTTGAGAAGGTAATGCAAAGGTTGAAGACTCTAAATGAACCAGCTTGGAAGTATCTTGACAATATACACCCTTCAGCATGGGTTAAAGCCTATTACAGTCACTGGCCTAAATGTGACAACATCACGAATAATATGGCTGAGGTGTGGAATGCAAAGATTGTCAATTATAGGGACAAACCTATAATGACATTGTGTGAGGAATTGAGGTGCTACATAATGCGAAGGATGGCAGCACACAAGAGGATTCTACAAACCTTTAGGGGTAAGATAGCACCGGCATAACAGAAGAAGCTGGACCAGTTGAAGGTTGCAAGAAATTCTTGGACACCAACATGGACTGGAAACTTGGTCCAAGATCTGTATGAAGTTTCTGGAAAGGGTCAACGTGTTGGGGTGAATTTAACTCAGCAAACTTGCAGCTGTAATGTGTGGCAGCTGACTGGATTGCCTTGTGAACATGTCATTGCTGCCATTGCACACAAGAATGAACCTGTGGAAAATCATGTTCACCAATGGCTAACAGTGGATGCTTTGCATGCCACTTATGAACACACTCTGAACCCAGTCAATTCCCAACAATATTGGCCAACTTGTGATGCCCCAAAACCACTTCCTCCACACTTGAAAAGGCCTATTGGACGTCCAAAAAAGCATCGCAAGAAGGATCCAACTGAAGAGCTTATGAAGACCAACAAGAAGCTTAAGAAGACTTACACAGTTCAATGCTCCAAGTGTGGTCAGACTGGTCATTATGCCAAGACATGTAAGGTACCTGCTGGTGGATCAAAGAAAAAAACTAAACCGGTTAATGTTGAAGTTGGCCAGTTAAGGTCAGTTGAAGAGATCCTCATCAGCATGGGTCAGGGCCCTCCACCAGAGACAAGCAGCCAGCATGCACCAAATGCAGCTGAACCAAGAGCCAGCAGCCCACCACCATGCAATCCTGCTGAGGCAGTGACCAGTGAGACAGCAGCTGCAGCTAGCAGTGGCACCAGAGCCAGATTCATGAGCTTCATGACTACACCAGGACTCAGGCCACCTAGGCCAGCCCCACATAGCTGAACATGAATTGTAATCACTGACATTAGGCCAGTTCGAATGTCTTAGGAGGCATTTTTTTTGTTATTAGGCCATTAGCTTGGAATTGTAATTAGGCAAGTTTTTTTGGTTTACATTGGTTTTGGCCCTGTTTAAATTATTCACCAATGACTTTTTTTTGTATGCCTCTGGTTATGGCCACATTAAGTATGAACACTTTGTTTTTTGGGAATACATAGTGTTCCTACTTAATGGTTTATTATGTCAGTGCCAATTGTAAGTACACAGTCATGATATCAATGAAATATGCTTTATGGATTACTAAATCTCTTATGTCATTACTAGTTTGGAATTGCTGTCATTGATGTGAAATGATTGGAAGATTATGTCAGTTTGGTTACTATCTGTATTCACTGTCATGATTGTTTTCTATACTGTCAAACAGTACTACTTTTTGATTTATTGCTTGTCTTGTTACAATATTTGTATGCTGTGTCATTTTGGGGTCATGTGTAAACATACCTGAATTCTGGGTTCCCTTTTATGCCTTATAAGTCCCCCACAATTTGGGTCGAGGACCATTTTAGTCCCTGTAATTTTTTCCTATTGGACAAATAGGTCCCTAACAAATTAGTCAGACAAAATTAGTGCCTGTAACACATGACAGTAAGACACATGACAGTAAGACCAAAGGGGCACCAAAAGCTGTTACCACAGCAG